>NC_079426.1:26604601-26904601 GCF_026213295.1 Gadus chalcogrammus
TTCCATTCCAGCACCACGGCAATGCACCAGCACCTGAAGAGGCGCCACCCGGGAGCAGCTGCAGATGACCGAGCATCGTAAGGTTTTTTTCAACTCCCCACTTTGCACTCGATGTTGAAGTAGGCTATAATACATTGTCGACACCTAAAGTTTTAGGCTACAGTGTATGTTTTCTGTGTAATTAATTACTACATGTAATATAGTCGTGTATTCAACGTGTGAAATTACAACGCTTAAGCAAGTCTGGCATGTCAGTGAGCACAGTTAGATGCCAGGACTACTGCTATTCCGGTTTTAAACGAAATATTGGCGCCCGTAATAGTAACTGTGTTCACTGTCATGCCATGACTGCGCAAGTGACGTTTATGTTACAAACATATGATTTGATTAGCCTACTGGTTGATATTAATCATAGGGCATAGCCTCTGCTGAGGTGGATGCATAGAAAATTCGTAGAATGTGTTTCTTTGTTCTTGGTTTATTATATTTATTTTAATGTGTGTGTGTACTTTGTTTTCAGGGATAAGAAGAATAGTGTGGAAAATTACTTTCACAAGAAAAATACAACCCCCTGCACCCCCCAGGAGGCTGCCATACTTACTGAGAGCGTCTTATCAATGATTTGTAAAGATATGAGGCCGATTTCTGTGGTTGAGGGCGAGGGATTTAAAGAAATGCCGACCACCTTCGAAGCAGGTTACACTCTGCCTTCTAGGCGCCATTTCACTACTCTGATCGAGAAGAAGTATGAAACTTCAGGAGAGAAACTTAAAAACAAACTTAAAATGACCAAATCCAAAATCTCCCTTAGCACTGATGCCTGGACCAGTCTGGTGACAGAAGCCTACTTAGGGGTAACTTGTCATTTCATTGATGACAATTGGGAGCTTGTCTCCTTCAATTTGATAACACTGCCAGTTGAAGAACGCCACACATCAGAAAACATTGCCCTATGGCTGGAGAATGTGGCAGAAAAATTCAACATTTCTTTTGAGAATGTCCTTGCTATTGTCCATGACAATGCAAGTAACATTGTGGCAGCTCTCAGAATCTTGGAAGAGAGATTTGGGGTGGTACCCCATCGGTGCGCTGGGCATACACTTCAACTGGTAGTCAACAATGCAATGAAGAACCCTGAGATTAACAAGGCACTCTCAGCTACACGGTGCCTTGTAAAACAAATAAAGAAGAGTGAGCCAGCTACCACTAAGCTGAAGCTTAAACAACAACAGATGGGCACAGTTGTACATAAACTGATACAGGATGTAGCAGTCCGCTGGAACAGTTCATACTACATGATTGAACGTGTTTTAGAGCAGTGATGGCCAGTGGTTGCGACGCTATCAGATCCAGAAATCACACAGCGCGGAAAGCACTATCTTGATCTGAAAAACGATCAATGGACTCTTCTGGAGGAACTGGAGGATGTGCTCAAGCCCTATGAGCAAGCCACGGTTTTCCTTAGTGGTCAATCTTATGTCACAGCTTCTGTTCTCCCCCCCCTGCTGAAAGGTCTCCTGAAATCCACCCGAAAAAAATCATTTGATTCTGCTGCCATGACCTTTTTCCAGACCAAAGCAGAAGAGGGGATATTGTCAAGGTGTCAGGTGTTTGTATTTAAAGAGGGTGGGAAAATGTGTCTCTCATTGCTGCTGCACTTGATCCCCGTTTTCGGAAATTGAAGTTCCTTCCAGCAGATGATGCACTCAAACTGCAAGTGCAAATACAGAGTGTTGCTCTTGATATCAGAAGGAAGCAGAAATTGTTACAGGCAGCTGTGAGGCAGGAAGCCTCAGCAAGCTCCCCACCAAATAAGAGGTCCTGCTCTTTGTTGGACACTTTGTTGTTCTCAGATTCTGAGGGGGAAGACGAAGAAAACAAGGACCAGGAGGATGGTGAAGGGGACAGTGAGACAGTCAGGAAAGAGGTGATGTCGTATTTTGGGGAAAACCCTATCCCAAGGGATGATAACCCCCTTACATGGTGGAAGGATAACGCCATAAGGTTCCCCACCCTGGCTGCAGTAGCCAAATCTTACTTGTCTTTACCTGCAACATCAACGGCATCTGAAAGGCTTCTCTCAGTTGCTGGGAACATTGTTTCCCAAAAAAAGGGCAAGCCTGACTACTGAGCATGTGGAAATGCTTACATTCCTCCACTCCAATATATGACCGTATTTGTTTCTTGAATGACACACACACACACACACACACACACACACACACACACACACACACACACACACACACACACACACACACACACACACACACACACACACACACACACACACACACACACACACACACACACGTTGTTATTTGCATGAATGAAGATGCTTTTTTTTCAGTAAGCTAGGCCTATGTTCATAAGTTCATAAAAAACATAAGTGTTTAAGTCTGAATATTTTTTATTTATTTTTTGTTGGAAAAGCACTTTTTTTATATTAGCTTAAAGTTTACAAAAGTTACTGTATTCTTTCAATAGCTCTAAGAAAGGGTGGCTGGTTAACCTTTTTATTTGTATATTGAATGCTAGTCATCAGAATGCATTATTTATATCACTCTTACTAGAATTGTATTTTTGAATTTTGAAAAATTCTATACTTTGTTATTTTTATGTGAATAAGGAATTAAAACATGCACTTTTTTTTCCAGTAAGCTAGGCCTGTGTTTTCATAAATGTTCAATTCGGTTGGTTCAGGAAGGATGGAAGGCCTTTGTGTTTTCAAGGCTTCAAGGTTTCATTGAATGCTACCTTCTAAGAATGTATTCCTTTGCACTTTTATGATGGAATTTTAAGGCAATAAACATGCATTGCAAATTGCAAAATGGAATTCATGTTTTTTTCATTCAGATATGTAAATCAACATGTATAAATTGCTATTAGTCAATTAATGGGGAGATAATCGATAATCGAATCGAAATCGAATCGAACTGAAAAAATGAATCGTTAGATGAATCGATGCATCGAAAAAATAATCGCTAGATTAATCGTTTAAAAAATAATCGTTTATCCCAGCCCTAATCACGGGTAGGCTGCTAGCTACCCAGTAATTTTACATCGATGGGAGAGGCAGAATTGCTATTTTCAATCTAATTTAATTTGAACATGATTAAACTGAAGTTGCACATGATTTCCAATCGGGTTTGTTGGTTTTACATAATGAATTCAACAGGAAATTGCTGACTCGCAGATTACGGATGCGCTAATCTGCGAACTCTCGAAACGAGAACCCGTGGGATCACCTTTCACCTGTAGGATATTACAATATTATGACTTTTATTTTTTAGGATAATCGGTAGTTACTTAGTGGAATTGTCGTTGGCATCTAACGCCAAAACAAGTGCTAATTTTCTCATCCTCGACATTGTAACTAGTCGACACTGTAGCGTAGTCAAACCACTTTGATATGGTAACCGATTTGCAACGTGTGCTCTAGAAAATTCTGCTCTAGAATGAACTTGAAAAAACCACCCTGTCAGTTTTTTAGTTGGTCAAAAACCGCCTGGGTCAGGTGTTTTTTAATATAAAAAAACTGCCTGTGTGAACACGCCCGTAATATATATATCTATGGTTTTTAGAGTTTAAGGATTAGAGGGGGCGGTCGATAGCAACCACCATAGCAACCATGACAGTCAAGTGATGTAGACGCAGCCCCAAAAAAATAGAATACATACCCTACACACTCAGGAGATTAATTGTATTTAAATTATTATGACCCTGGAGCCTTTATTTGCATGGGTTTACATTTCGTTCTGTGTAGCATGGAAAAATCGGAGAAACACTCCCATTCAGAATGCATCGGTTTACATTTCATTCTTTGGAGCCCGGTTATTTTTATTTATTTATTTATTCAGGTTTTTTTTGGGGAAAAAAGCTAAATTTTCTGCAATAATCCAAAATCAAATGGGAAAACCCGTTGGCTTGGGAACCCAGGGCGACGCTCACTTCCGGGTTGGCCAATATACGTTATCCCTCCACCACTCTATCCTGTAAAACACATGTTCAAGTTGAATGATAATGCATGAATCTATCCTTTATTCTGCCATAGTATTTATTAAAAGGGGGGGGGGGGGCATACAAGTCTTTTGGCCACGGATCCAGATCGGTTTCGGAGCATTTCAGCACCTCGGGCAACAGCGCAGGGTTGCCAGGTCCTGCAAAAACGTCCTGCCCGCATGCTGTGTGTGTTGTGTGTGTGTGTGTGTGTGTGTGTGGTGTGTGTGTGTGTGTGTGTGTGTGTGTTTGTGTGGTGTGTGTGTGTGTGTGGTGTGTGTGTGTGTGTGTGTGTGTGTGTGTTAGGGCTGCTCGATTATGGGAAAATCATAATCACGATTATTTTGGTCAATATTGATATCACGATTATTCAAACGATTATTTTTGAGTTTGAAAACATGCATTTATTGACACAATCAATTATGACATAGAAACAATTATCTGTGCGTGTGCGCTCCTGTGTATGTGCTTGTGTGTGTGCTCCTGTGTGTAGCTCATCTGTGGGGTTACTTAAAGGTTTTTTGCCAGAAAGGTCAGGCTCAGGCATTCTAAATAGGTTCTACACATACGTGAAATAATACATTCCCTATTTAATGTCTAGAGAACAACGGTCCCAGCATTTCTCCATAGCAAACTTAAAAGTCACAAAGCCATAACAAACGCATGGCTAATAAAATCATATTGTTGTTAAACAGAAATACATATACAAGATGTACTTGGCAGTTCTGCCTTAAAGAACTCTTAGTTAAAGTCTGCTATAGGAGCTTGTTATCGTTCATCAAACTGTAACGTTACTGAAACTTTAATATTCCACACGGTAGGTCTACTCCAACATGTCTGTCAACAGTCGATGCTGCTGATTGGCGGTTCACTGGCATGTCCCGCCTCCTGCCAACGGCATACTTCCTGATGCAGCACGCCTGTTAGATTGTACTCCCTCTCGCCGCTTTGAATGCTTTAGCATGCGCGTCTCTTTCATAAACTTTCATAAACTCTCTAGGCCTACTGTAAAACGGAAAATGTCAAATTAATCTGGGTTGGCTCTCAGATATACGTGTTTCTAACAAGATGATATCATTAAAAGTTACATAAAGTAATGGTTTAACAACACAACCGCAGAAAACACGTGAGCTGCTAGTTTAGCGAAAGCAGCGTCCCTAGCAACCTGACGTCATTGAAACATGTGAGCGAGCCGATAAAATCATCCTAATAACTATAAAATAAAGATCAGACACAATCACTGACTGAAGATATGCAAGTAAAAAGTATATTTCTCGCTAGAAATGTCATTAGAAACACCTTGAATGGTGTATCTGTCCTAAGATATTGCATTTCCCATTCCGATAATAAAGATTAATATAGGCTACGTAACAATTTCACCAAATGCTGGGAGAACGTCTCGCCCCCTGTTGGTGCTATTCCTCCATTCATTTAGATGAGCGGAAGAAAGCGTCTACTCCTCACGCTTTGGTCAGGCAAAGCGTGAAACTGAACACGTCTTGTGAGGTGGACCAACGTTTCTATTTCACGCTTTGGCGTGATACCAGGTTTCTCTCTCTCTCTCTCTCTCTCTCTCTCTCTCTCTCTTCTCTCTCTCTCTCTCTCTCTCTCTCTCTCTCTCTCTCTCTCTCTCAGAATGGTTTGACATTCCGTTCTGTGGAAGACGAAAAAGGTGCAACCGTGCTGTGGGACACGATTAACGGTTGTGCGCATGAGCACGAAATCGCATGATATAGGTGATATACATGTATTTATTGTCATTTCACGGATCCCTGTGAGACCAGGTCGACTCGCTCATTGAAACGGGAATCTGTGTGTGTGCCACAGAATATCAGTGTCATTTACTTGCATTGGAGCAAATTATGTGCCGTGTGTGTGCCACGGAATATCAGTGTCATTTATTTGCATTGGACCAAATTCCGTGCCCTTATCACGGAAATCGGATTTTGAGTTAAGCGTCCGTGGTCATTTAACGGATTCCTGTGAGACCAGGTTGGACAGGCCTGCTATTATACTTAGTAAGATGTGAGTCTTCACCACTATATACTGCGGGATAGAGGTGGGAAAAATAATTGATTCTTCGATGCATCGCGATTCTCACTAGAACGATTCTGTCTCGATGCAGATAAATTAATAATCAGAATTAATAAAAAAGAAAAATATATATATATTTATTTTTTTTGCCTGCTGCAACATTCTGTTCGCCAGAGAGGGATAATTTTTGTAATTTTAAAATTATTGGATTTTACTGAATTTTTCTTCAGTGTGTATTGGCCAATCTGATTTGTCTTGACACGATTGCGATTCAGCCTACGCATAGCATGCACTGCACGCAAACTCACTGCCAGACACAAGAACTCCTTCTAATTCAAGAGCAGTTTTTCTTTAATGACATAGAAAAGAAAGATTAAAAAAAATAAAACTGTAACCTATTTTTTGCATGCTTCCATATTGTGTTATAATGCAAGCTGCATTGATTATTGCATTGTTCATATAAAGCCATATTTGTGACAAAAGCTTTCTCTCTTATAAAAATTTGATAAGTTAATTCATCTGTTGATGTCTTTAATGATCATCACAAAAGTAGGAAGTGATTAGCAAACTCTGAGTAGCAAACCCAGATGTATATATACAGATGTGTGTACATAAAAAAATTGTTGCATCGATAATCGCTTCAGAATTGAATCGTTGACCACATAATCGGAATTGAATCGTGAGGTACCAAGAGATTCCCACCCCTACTGGGGGATACTGTGTATATCCATGAATATGTAATGCGTTGCATGAATGAAAATGTTTATAGCCATGAAACATTGTGGAAAATATAGCCCCACCTTAGTTTACATTGAGAAATAAAACAGGAGTTTGAAAGCAGCCGTGGTTTGCAAAAATGATCCTTGGTTGTTATCTTTTAGAGAAACGGTGCATTGTTGTTTGTTTGAAAATGTGTGCTTTTGTACCTCAGCTGTGTTTCGTTTACTAAATAATATGACTCATATTGCTACCTTCAAAGATGGATGCATTGTTTAGCTCTATCCACCAGTCCCCGTGGAGTTCATCTGATGGAGGCCAGAGTTGGAGCTCAAGGGTGGACTCAGGTCAAGTCAGGACCTGATGAGGTAAGACATCAGGTCTTCACTTCACAGTCAGCGCAAGCTAACTGGATAATGCCCTTGTCCTTCATAGAGAGACCAGTAAGTAATCATTTGTCAAAGCAGAATAATGCTGTATTGCTGCGTTGCCATGAAATTGCAGGGGGAACCTCTAAAGGCGTTACAGCTCAATGGCATTCTTTGATTAGTGTGTTACATCTGCCAATCAGTACACACAGAGTAATGTCCTGAAAGGGGACCTCTATAACTGTTACACCGTCCAACAGTGTACACTTTAATGTACTGAAAGGGGACCTCAATAACTGTTACACCGCCAAACAGTATGCTGGGTATGCCACTGCAGTACTTTCAATAACAAGACAGCCTGGAGATGTTACATGAAGCCAAGTCAAGCTTGCCATTTCGTCTGGTTCTGGAAGTGCAGTCTCCAGTGTGTTTGTTAAGGGTTCTCCAAGACGCTCCCAGCAGCGATGCAGTAGGCCCAGTCATCGGCCTGCTATGAACCTTCTGCCACTGCACTGACACTCACTAGCATCAAGCCAAAGCAAAATGTTTCATTGAGATTCTGAGTGGTTGGGCATCTCTGTCCTTTGGTTGACCCTGCTGAGATGTGAGTCTACGTTAAAATGTGAGGCATTGATATTAAAAAGGAAAAAAATGCAAATGTTGACATAATCCATTAATGACCCAAATTCAATGAAAGGCTATCTCTCCTATATTTATTAAACCTCTCTTCTTGAGCAGTGAGTTACGCAGAGTTAAGGGCCAAAATAGACATGGTTTGTGCTGTATTGGTTGTTGCCTGCAGTCTGAAGCCAAACCGCCTCCTTCTCTAACCAGGGGGATTTTGACCACATGGACCGGGATATTCTGGGGACAGTGAGCAGACCAGGGAGGGAGCCAAGCAAGGACGGGAAAGAAGAGGTGGAAAATTTAGTTTAACTTTGTTGTGGTGTCATTTTGGAAAGAGTTATAAGATGGACAAACTGAACGGGGTCTCAGCTTTTTAGATTCCTTTTTCTGCTCCCTCGTCGTTGGAAATTGGAGGCATCCACAGTGCAGTCCTCGCTCCAAAATCCCAGAAAGTTATAAAGACTGAGGTGGAGCAGCGTGTTATTCGCATTCCAGCTGTAATCCATGAAAAGAGAGCAGAAAATTAAATGGAGCTGGAGAGAAAAAACGTTTCTGCAACTCTGCACTCTTGTGTAGCCATGGGTGTGTTTGAGGCCGTAATGAAACGGCAGGCAGTGGGATACACAGCGTCTGGAGAGCAATCGAAGAGCTAACCTCAGAGCGCAGGATAACAGCGCACCACAGATCACATCAAACACATGCATGCTACTTGTGTACACATGCATGCCGGACGTGGAGACGAGAAGGACAGAGGACAGACACAGTGGTTCAGATCTGCACTGAAAAACCTCATGCAGAAAACTGTTTAACACACACACACACACACACAGACACTCACACAATTGTTTAAGAATGGAAATCTTTAGACAGACCAAGGTTATACGAGCCAATAAGCACACATCGACATTTGTACCCACACACGCACGCACGCACATACGCATGCACGCATGCTCACACGCATGCACACACACACACGGCTGGCTCCATGCGGGACTGGGCCTGCTAACCACCGCTTGCTTTAATGAAGGCCTGTAAATCTCAGGGCTGGGTCACTTTATAGACCCGCTCCTACGGGTTACACTCTAAAATATAGACTTAATTTAGTGTGTGTGAGATTACTAGCTTAGTGATGCCGACTGCATTGCAGAGGGGTTCGGTGTGACTGCGGACCATGATATCCTCTCTCTCTCTCTCTCTCTCTCTCTCTCTCTCTCAGCTGTTATAACCTTCTGCTATGGTCATGTAGCACACACAGCAAATCGCAAAGTGTTAAAATCCCAGAGTATTCATGACCAGAGTAGATTTTATACACTTTGGTGTTGAATAGGCACTAAGTACATTTTTTGGGGTGTACCAGAAACACTCTTGGGTGTTGTCTCTAAGTATAATGCTGGTGTAGAGTAATTTAAGTGTTTATTTTAGGATGATGGACTCCCTGAGTGTACAACGGTTGAGTGTCCAACTATCCCGGCGGCACGTCGGTTTAGGTTTCGATTCGTCATTGGCTCGCTGCGCCTTTCATTGGTTGAATCTAGAGACATGTGACCGTTTGTCCTCTTCCACACTACGCAGCAAAATGTTTCGGCAGAGACGGTCGAATCAATATCGCCAAGGAATTGCTCCGAGTGAGCGAAGACATTTTTGAACTTCATGCACAGCAAAAACCACAGTGTACATTGTACTCTATGGGTGTACATTTAACACTCACTTCGGGGTATATATAGGTCCAAGAGTTCAGGGTTCACTGAACACTGTTAGAAGAGCAAAATATGTACTCCAAATTTAGAGTTACATTTGAACACTTTGAGAGTACAAATGTACTCTATAGTGGTACTTTTGGGCACTCATTCAGTGCTCCTTACACCTGCAGTGTAAACCTAGAACCCCAGAGAGAGAAAATATGTACTCCAAGTCAGTGCTTTGTAGCACTTCGCAGAGCTGATTATTTAATACTTCTAGAGTGAGAATGTACTCTGACTGGTGTACAGCCAACACTCTTTGAGGTGAATTATCAACACTTCATGAATGAATAGTCTACACATTAGATTCTTGAAAACATTATATTTTTATTGATGCTGCTGTTGTTACAGTCCATACATATATAATACAGTTAAACTTTATTTTACATCAAGAATCATATTTAGTTTTACATTTATATGATGTAACAAACAACTTGAAAATAAATAAATAAGTCCCCGTCAACCAATTAAAGGGGAATTCCGGTGTAAAACGGATTTGGGATATGTTTTGTATGATAATGAGTTGAACGTTCGTTTTGGAGCACAAAAAAACGCATAGACGCTTTCTTCAGTTGGCTGTTTTTAGCCTATTCTATCAAAACGCTATAAAATTGAAACAATGGGGGCAGTGGTTATGGTAAAAACTAAATTGCTATTTTAAACCATTTAAAAGGCTAGAAGTAGCCCGACACTTCTTTGGTAGTTCAATAAGGGTATCAACATATAAAACGAGGCAATGAGAACTTTGTAAGTGTACAGATTGTTTATTAAAAATTACATTTATAACCACAATACCATCAGTAGATCACCCGTCGACACCATTGTTTTCAAGACTCGATAAGTAGATTGACAAACACAGATTGTGACATCCATCAGCAACACACAAGCTCTGGCGGCATGCCATGGGACCTTTAAAAATACCTTTTAAAATAAAAATTATCAGGATACAATTACCCTGTGAAACTTCACTACACGATCCACAGCTTCCCAAGTACTGATTTTGACAGCTCCCTTCTTTCCACTTGGAGGTGGTGGCAGGAGGTAGACCGCAGGAGAAGTGAGGCCAAGTCACTATCCCAACCTGAAAAGGGAGAGCACATACTTTGAGCATGAAATACACCTGATGAAAGCACATGACAAATTAAAAGATTCAAAAAGTTCTTGTCAATAAATAGTCAGCATCTATAAAGGTGGCCAAATACAAACAGGTTATTATCAACGATTTTAGCTAACGTCAAACTTAATGGCCAATGCTAATGAGGCACATGTCCTTCAATGTAGCTACGCCTCGTTACCATTTTTAGCTAATAGCTACGAGGCACGTGGCTTAATTTAGTGGGGAGCGTGTCCTATGTTCCCCGGGTCCTATGTTCCCCAGTCTCATACAAAGAGGGGAAAATAGGACCCGGGGAACATAGGACCCGGGGAACATAGACACGCTCCCACTAAATTAAAGCCACGTGCCTCGTTAGCATTAGCTAAAAAAGGTAACGAGGCGTTAGCTACATTGAAGACATGTGCTCATTAGCATTGGCCATTAAGTTTGACGTTAGCTAAAATCGTTAGCATTTATAAGTTGGTTATCAGATCTAAAAGACGAAGAAATGCTGAATATTCTGCATTCAGGGTTTCTGCAGGTTTGAACAACTTAAATGTAAGACTTTAATACCTTCTTAAGACCCATTATGAATACAATTTCTGACCTATATGAAGGACATACGCACAACTAACTATGAAACATAGAAACCCTGTGCATTATTCACTTGGTACTTTTCTTACCTGTTTACATTCCCAGGCTCCCTGTACTCAAATGATGTGAGTGTGGAAACAGTGGTTGAAAGTATTCAACCAATGTTTTCGGGTACGATATAAATGTGAATGTTTTTGTAAAGAGCAGACAAATGGGCAGATCTGAATCAAACCAGTGCTCAACGAGGCTAATGTCGATCAGTGTGTACCAGTGTGATTCAGTGGCTAGCTGTGTAGAGCAATGGTGAGGAGCTGGTGAAGACCCCCCTGCTAATAGTGCCTATTTTTTCATTGTCCACATTGGACTGAACGCAGGATTTTCAGATCCATGGATTTAACTCTTATGTTTGGAGGAATACATAAGAGCATCCAATCTTTAGCGAGTATCGCCTGCATGTTAACAAGAACAGAATTCAGAACTGTAATTAATTATTAGAAGCACTTTGTCTGCATGGTGATTACTTTGATGTCCCTCAAATCCCTGAATTAATTCATGAGATTTGACAATGTACTATCAAATACAGAGATGATGCTTTGTTTTAACAGGGCTCGAAACACAGAGCAAAACTCTGCTTTAATCATTTAAACACAAGTATGACTGCTGGAAAGAGAGATAGAGAAAGATAATGTGTAAGTGAGTGGTGAAGTGAGAGAGAGAAGAGAGAGCGGGAGGGAGAGAGAGAGAAGAAAGAGGAAGGGAGATAGAGAAGAGAGAGAGAGAGAGAGAGGGGGGAGAGAGAGAGAGAGAGAGGGGGGGGGGGAGAGAGAGAGAGAGAGAGAGAGAGGGGGGAGAGAGAGAGAGAGAGATAAGGCAGAGAGTAATCTTGCCCATATCTGGTGAAACACAAGCGCGGTGAAGGGAAGTGTTTCTGCTGCTGCGCGGCAGACGTCTGGAACGCTAGCAGCTAAGCTAACTTCCTGCTGTTGCGAGTCTGGCTAGCACGCCTTTCCACTTTGGTTCCACTTTGAGACACAGTTAATTGTTCTGACTGGGACTGTTGGGTGAATTTATGAAGAAAGCGAGTGCAGTCAGACCGCGAGAGAGAGACACTCACACACTACACCCTTACACACACACAGATGCACACACACACACACACACACACACACACACATATATTTTCAATATGGGCTGGATGTGTCGGTGGATTTTTGTTTGAGAGTAAAGCCACCTTGGTTGAATTAGATTAGTAATAGTCATAGTCGGAGGGTTTTTGATAGCGAGAGAATGAGAGAAAATAAATTAGGGTAAAGAAATTAGATAATTTCTAAATATATTATGTCACATGAATAGAGAGAAGAAACCAGATGGGTAAAGAAGGACAGAGAGGAGATAATTCACAGAAAATATTTAGATCAGCAAATTGACTTGAGGAATATTGCCAGTAATAACACAGACTAGACAACAGAGGAAACATTTATAATCAGTACAGTGTCTTGCTCAACCATCTTCTTTGTGGGACTCTTGGATCTGCGTCCATTGACGCAAGCCTGACTCCATGTAGAGAGGGATATTGATTGATCTTTGATGTCTCAATGTAGTCCCACAAATCAGACTCTAGATGGATCATCTACAGTCAGAACACAAACTAGTCAACCCTCTAAAGTTGAAACTAATCAGAACACTCCTACCCTAACCGCCTTCTTCAATAGAACGCTCTTACACTAACTGCCTTCTTCAGTAGAACGCTCCTACACTAACCAGCTTCTTCTGTAGACCACTCCTACCGCCAACTGTAGAACGCTCCTACCCTAACCGCCTTCTTCTGTAGAACGCTCCTACACTAACCGGCTGCCAACTGTAGAAAGCTGCTACACTAACCGACTGCCTACTGTAGAACGCTCCTACACTAACCACCTTCTTCTGTAGAATGCTCCTACACTAACAGACCGCCTACTGTAGAACGCTCCTACACTAACCAATGGCCTACTGTAGAACGCTCCTACACTTACAGACTGCCTACTGTAGAACACTCCTACTCTATCCGACGGCTTACTGTAGAATGCTCCTACACTAACAGACTGCCATACTGTAGAACACTCCTACTCTATCCGACGGCTTACTGTAGAATGCTCCTACACTAACAGACTGTCTACTGTAGAACGCTCCTACACTAACCGCCTGCTGTAGAACGCTCCTACACTAACCGCCTACTTTAGAACGCTCATCACTAACCGCCTACTTTAGAACGCTCATCACTAACAGACTGCCTACTGTAGAATGCTCCTACACAAGAGGATACAAAGAGTAACTCCATCCTTCAGGTTGTGGTTCCTGGCTCAGGCTCTGTTCCGTCTCCTCCCAGAAGATGTGCTCCACGCAGTAGGACTGATCCCAAATGCCTCTCCACATGTCTGGTAGCAGTGGACGGGCTGACACAGCGAGAGATGGACCACCCTGAGCCCTCAGCGCAGGGGAAGGTGGATCTAGGTCAGTGTGTGGTAACCCGCTACCCAAATGAGCCGGGTTCCACTGACAAAACTCGCATGGCGTAGGGTTTTTAGCCATGGCAGGCATTTATTAACAGTCAACTTAAATCAGAACAACCAAACTATGAAGGAGACGCGGTCTCTAGGGCCTCCGTGGGCCTCTAGGCTCTCTCGCTGCCACGAGCCCTTCCTTCCTGCACCCGACCCGTGCTGTGCTGTGCCTCCTTTTAAAATGGCTCCTCCGCTTTCGGCCAGGTGTCCCCCAATCACCCTGATTGGGGAGCCGAAAGGGCTGCTCTTCGTCGCCGGCTGGTGGGGGGGTGGTATACCCAGTCCTTAACAGTACCCCGGGCCCGTCCAGGCCGAGGTTTCCGTGGCGGGATGCCACAAGTGTAATAAACGGAAGCAGCTACACACACACACCGGCAGGCAGGCACACACACACACACACACACACACACACACACACGCAAACACTCACACATACACACACACACCAAACAAGACACACTGGCAGGCAAACACAAACATACACACACAAGCACACAAACACACAGGGAAATAAAGAGACACACAAGAAGGCACATACACATTGCCGGGCACATATACTCTCTGACACAGACAAGAAAACACACACATACACACACACACACACATGCACACTCCCACATACTTCCACACGCTCCCACAAACACACACATACACACACTCACACATATAGCTCCAAAGATGTGCTGAGTGAGCTGTCTAAGGGCCCTATACATGCGTCCAGTCCCTCCCAGGACAGACCCAAAGAGAGAGAGGAATGGGGAAAAGAAGGAGCAAAGAATCTCATTCTGTTTAACTCTAGGCTACTCCCCTCATATCCGTCTGCAGGTTGCCCTGGGAATCTGCTGCTGCCAGGAAACGTGTGTGTGTGTGTGTGTGTGTGTGTGTGTGTCTGTGTGTGTGTGTGTGTGTGTGTGTGTGTGTGTGTTTGTCTGTGTGTTATTATGGTCAGTTGTGGTTTGTCTGCTTGGGCTTGTGGTTAGATCTGTTCCAACACAAATGCCCAACCATGCATGCAGGCACACACACATACACACAAGCACACGCACTTTGATCTGTGGCTACATATGGTACGTTAGTGTGCAGTGCATGTGTGTGTCTTCAAGTGTCATGAAATTGGTTCATGGGTGCATTGAGTTGTTACTGTGTGTGTGTGTGTGTGTGTGTGTGTGTGTGTGTGTGTATATGTTTTCTGCGGCTGCATGTGTGTGTGTGTTTATTTTTGTGCAGTTTTTTTTTTCTTGACAGATATTTCACACAAACACAGGCAGACACACATACATATACACACACACACACACACACACACACACACACACACACACACACAAACAGAGACACACACACACACAGACACGCATACACACACACACAGATCAGCATATAACCTCAGACATGGGAGGAGCAGGCAAGCGTCATGCTGAATGACACGACCTAGATTGGAGAGTGACTCATTTCCGTTCTGTTTCCAAGCAGGGACATGTCCCTTTATGGAGATAAAAACGCACGCATGCACGCAAACACACGCAAACACACACACACACACACACACACACACACACACACACACACACACACACACACACACACACACACACACACACACACACCACACACACACACACACACACACACAGGATTCATTTGTATGTACAGTTCCACTGTACAGGGCTTTATTTGAGGTTTCAGGGTCTCTCGTTGTTCTCTCACTTCTCCTTCTCCAACTGAGGAGCAGAACTTTTATTTTGTATTTATTTTATGTATTTTTCTATTTGTGTCATGGATGTACTGCATTAGGGGCCATGGCCAAACATCTAACGAACCATCAGGACACATGATAATCATTCCAATATAGATGGATAAATTATACAACGACATATAATAACATGGATGGAGTTAATATAGGTTCATATACTAAACATCCAGTTGGAAAGACTTTGTGATGAACAGGGACCTGGTCATTAAATGTGTTGGGAGCTGTTTGTGTATTTGTAGGTATTTAGGCCCCGTTTACAGGACGCTTGCGGGTAAAACCGAGCAAAATATTTTCAGAAGTGCCTTTCGTTTAGACGGTGACGGCATTTTTGGGGCTTAAAAACGCAAAAATCGGAAACCACCCTCCAGAGTGGAAAACTCGAATACGCTCCGCCGTAGCGTTTCCGTCTATACTGCCAAGACGCAAAATTCTGCTCAGATCTACTCACGTCGCGTACTCGTTTACGTCACATACAGTATGTGCAGGGAGTACAGGGAAATAAAAAACATGTTGGATTATTTCCATGCATCGGACCGTCAAGCTGCTCTGGCAGCTCTAATAATCTTACAGCAGTCTTTCCACGAAATGTACAGGATATACGGATAGTATTACTGAACAGAGAATGATCTATAAATATGTTTTTGGTTTTAGCGGCGCAGATAAGAGAAGAAGGAAGATATTACGCATGCCCTCAGACATGGTGGTGTTTTTGTGATGGTGTATCACAGCATCACCTAGCCGCCTGATATGCAAACCCAATTGAAACCCACGCACTTTTGCACGCAGTTTTTGATAAAGCGTCTTCTGTTCAGACCATCATCATGTATAGCCTTAGTTATCAGGTTGTCATTTCTCAGCTGTAGTACTGATCACCTTTCAGGGAACAACATTTTGGTTTTTAATTATTTTCCACTAGTTGCTAAGACCATGTGTCGTTTATGAATGATTTCTGATTTCCTTCCTTATGTACACTAAATGCCCCTCTTCCTTCTTCTTCAAACCATGTCTCAGCTCCTTCTCTCATTCCTAATCCCATCACCTGTTCCTTCATCTCAATTTCTCTCTATCACTCCCAGTCCTTTCCATGGATGTAAACCCCTCTGATGGCTGACTATTTTCAATCCAAACCAATGATTTCATTTCTTCACCCGAATAAAGCGTGTGATGTTTTTTCCACAACTCACTCTAAATTCGTTGTGGATATTGGGATTCATGCCAGCGCTGGTGTAGAGCTATGCAGCCAGAATGTGTTCTGTGATGTAACACTGCTGGGCTCTTATGGCTTTCCAGGGCATGGGTAATTTCACTTATTGTGTAAATCGGTCTCGCATAAGAGATATATAATGTTAATGAAGTGTTGCATTCTGATGATTGAGGATCATTCAAAGCTATTTTGCCACAAAAAGATATTATGAACAGAAGATATTTTTCCACTATATGTCTTGAGATAATATATAAATAGCATACAGTAAATAATAACATATATGTAGGAAAGCAAATTGCAGAACTAAATAATTGTTGGGCAATTCTTCAAATTTACATTTTGGGGGGGAGAGGAACATGAGTTAATCTTCCTCCACGAGGAAACCACACAGCAGTAGAACACAGCACAATACGAACTGGCACGCTCTCAATGTGTGGTTGACCAGGGAACAATTAATTCTGAGGAATGTCAGTGGTTCATTTATGATAATTAAATGATGACATTGAAGTGATGTATCATTGTTGTTTATTGGTTCTAGTTTGCTCTGTACATTATGTGAGAATAAACAGCCTCTATGAAGCCATCAGCATCCTTCAACATCACTGCACTCACAAAGTTTACGATTTACTGACACACATCGATGGCACGATTTGCGACTCAGATGCTCCCTGCCACCGAAACCTTATTATCTGGCATATTACATTCATCCCTCCATCTCCAAGGGCTGCCGTATCATCTCTGACCCCTGCTGTGTTTACAAGCCAATACACGCCTCAATTTAATCAACCTAAAGCCCCTAGTCTCCAGAAAACGATTAGACATAACGACACCGCCCACACCCCCTGTGTGTGTCCCAGCACCCCAGACGAGGGGATCATGGGGCATCTTGTGTTTGTGTTATCCAAAGTAGTTTTTGGCCACCACAACTTGTCTGGCTTCCTCATTTAATTAAGTCTGCAGAATAACCAACCTTTTGCTTTCATTGTACACCATAATATTTACAATTGTGGGTCGTGGATGATTGGGATTATGGTTTGATTGAGATGAAATCTCCTGACTCAACGGAGGGTTAGAGAAGCCAGAGGCCAAACTAATAATGATGTCAAAGTGTTTCTGAAGACACCAATGTGGATGTAAATGATGATGTGTTTTGGGCTGTGAATCCAAGCAGACAATCAAAAAGGCTCACTGTATCATAGAAACAAATTCAAACTCTGAGAATTTAACATTTATCAAGCAGAAGAAAGATTATCATATTTGCAGATGGTTAATGCTGGGTAAATAACATGCATGACCACCTGTGTTAAGGCAATGTATAATACCCCATACCTAAGAGATATTCATATAGCAGGGGAACACACTTTTTTGGATCAAATAAGATTTACTTCTATCATTCAAAGGATCATATAATGACAAGCTGACAAGCTTAAATAAAAGAAAGGAAAGAAATATTGTTGCCTTCCTAGCTCTAATCATTCAGTAAATCCTAACAAAAGCCCTCTGACCATTGTCAAGATACGAATACAGTTTATATTCCATTCATCATCCATGTCAATAATGTTCTTGAACTCTTAATTACTTACATCTCCTTCCTTCTAGTCTTGATAAATGTTTGAATACGAATATACTACACACATCTTAATAGAACATCACTTAAATTAACAAGGGCTCATGGCGAGATTTATGAGATATATGTTGTCAGGTAAATGTGAGACAACACGCATTTGTCTCACATTTTGGGGACAAATGTTTGTATATCACAAACAAATCCTGTTTTTGATATACATGGACAGGATATCGAGGCGTAGTCGTGGTGGGGAGGGGTTGCAGTTCGGTGGTCTGAGGATCTCGTCACTGCTTTTTGCAGATGATGTGGTCCTCATTGGATCATCGGCCTGTGACCTTCAGCACTCACTGGATCGGCTGGCGGCCGAGTGTGAAGCGGCTGGGATGAGGATCAGCACCGCTAAATCTGAGACCATGACTCTTAGCAGGAAACCGGTGGATTGCCTACTCCGGGTAGGAAATGAGTCCTTAGCCCAAGTGAAGGAGTTCAAGTACCTCGGGGTCTTGTTCGCGAGTGAGGGTACTATGGAGCGTGAGATTGGCCGGAGAATCGGAGCAGCGGGGGCGGTATTGCGTTCGCTTTACCGCACCGTTGTAACGAAAAGAGAGCTGAGCCGCAAGGCAAAGCTCTCGATCTACCGGTCGATCTTCGTTCCTATCCTCACCTATGTCATGAGGGTTGGATGATGACCGAAAGGACGAGATCGCGGGTACAAGCGGCCGAGATGAGTTTTCTCAGAAGGGTGGCTGGCGTCTCCCTTAGGGATAGGGTGAGAAGCTCAGCCATCCGTGAGGAATTCGGATTAGAGCCGCTGCTCTTTTACTTAGAAAGGAGTCAGCTGAGGTGGTTCGGGCATCTGGTAAGGATGCCCACTGGGCGCCTCCCTTGGGAGGTTTTTCAGGCACGTCCAGTGGGGAGGAGACCTCGGGGAAGACCCAGGACGAGGTGGAGAGATTACATCTCAACACTGGCCTGGGAACGCCTCGGGATCCCCCCGTCAGAGCTGGTCAATGTGGCCCGGGAAAGGGATGTCTGGGGCCCCCTGCTTGAGCTGCTCCCCCTGCGACCCGACCCCGGATAAGCGGACGAAGATGAGATGAGATGAGAGGTAAATGTGATACGTTCTGCCTCGTAAGAAGTAATATTGAGGAAATGCCAACTATATATAATTAACTTTAGCATAGCCCAGGGTGTAGATATCTTAATGATTTCACTGTTTCAATCAATCCTTATTGATCCTCCTATTGGCTAAAACCTAATACATGCAGACTCATTCACGCAGGCTTCATTGATCAATTACATGGAATTGCTTAGCTTGACATGGGTCGCCTAGGTCACAGCGTTCAAACACCTCCCCATTCTGCCCCATCGGTAGGGGTACTGTCAGGCAGAGAGAGTAATAATAAAGACCAATCTGTGATTCAGGAGCGCCTCTGTTTGGTCGCATCAGTAGAACCAAGGAACTCAATGATATGAAGATAATAACCAGACCAGGATTAATCACACTGTAGTTTCCAAATCGATCGAATCGAAATGAAAAACAAAACAACAACATATTTAGTTGTTCTTCATTGCAACGTGATGCATGAAAATAAATCTAACAAAATATACTGATAAATGTGTTTTTTTATACTTCCCATGAGATCTAATCAAGATGAATCCAGTAAGTTTGTTTCGAAATGAAAGACATTTAAATCCAGGAAAACGGCATCATCAGAACTATTTGCACCATTTGGTATTCGTGCTATATGTAATTGTGAAAGGGATAAACAGATGGTTCTGATCATTTAGCTGAGATCATTTAGCATAAATCATCCCACATACAACCTGTGAAGACTTGATGCCGTGAGGAATGGCCTTCTGAAGAGACAGATATATCTCTGTAGCTGTGGTGGTATATCTGGTGTAGGATCCGGCACTGTAATGAGCCTTATTGAAGCCATCATATGCACACACTACCATCATGTGTCAATGGTTACGCACAAACACACGCAAATCTCAAAACACACACATTGACCTACATGCACACATTGAACACGCATACAGCATATAACAGAGGGCCTTTGATCTCTCTTTGTACACATCTCCTAACGCCGTGACAGAGTGTGAGCCAACAACAGATTTTTAATCAGTAATAATAAAAACACAACCTTTGGCTCCAGATACTTTCCGCAATTCCCCAATTACTCCAATCCACATCACAACAAAGCCATTGTTACAAATGTCGAGATAGAAAAAAGAGAAGATATGTCAAATTAAAAGTCACCAAAACAATTATCAAGCAGGATGTGATAAAGTAAGTAATTTCATGCCCTGGTGGCTGGCTGGGGCCATGCCTGTCATATACCCCCCTGATTTATTCCAGGGCCTGGAAAAAGCAGCCAGCCGCTTGATATGAAGCCTGCCTTGGTAATAGTTATGAGGACATAACACACAAGTAAATCAATTCAGCATAATACAATAAGGTAATGGAATACAGGAGGAAGTTTAGCTCCTCACCTCCATATCCAATACTGCAGTGTGAAACATTTTGATTATTTTGTCAGGAAATGGAAACGATATCAATGTGTGTTTCATTGCTACCTCTCATTTTGCTCTCATATTAACACAAAGACAAAGACACGATGACTTTGGTAAGTCATATGGTGAAAGCAGTTGATATATTCTGACTACCAGGTCTTTATGAATTGTTGAAGCTATTTTACTAAAGTAGGAAGAACATAGGGTTCATAGTTGTGTAAATCTCATAGATCACCAATCACAATCAGGTTTTGTTGTCAAGTAAGCATGGCGGAGGTAAGCCTTTACCTTCCCCAGCACAGTCCTCTTACTGCTTTAATAGTAGTAAACTACCATCATAGACCTAAAATGATCACTATCTCATCATATCACTATACTCATAAATCCCTGGCTGAGCATCGCAGTGTTGTACGACATGGTGGAGGTAAGCCTTTACCCTCCCCAGCACACTCGTCTTACTGCTTTAATAGTGGTAAATTACCATCATAGACCTATAAGTATCACTATCTCATTACATGACTATACTCATAAATCCCCGGCTGAGCATCACAGTGTTGGAGTTTACCACGGTGGACGAGTGGGTCGCCTCCCTATACCTAAGGTTGATGGGGGAAAAAAAAAGGACTGTTGTTTGTGCATATGCACCGAATGGCAGTTCAATGTACTCAGCCTTATAGGAAACCCTGAATGGACTCCTGTATGGGGCTCCAGTAGGGGAATCCGTAGTTCTGCTCTGAGACTTCAACGCCAACGTGGGCAACGATGGAGACACCTGGAGAGGCGTGGTGGGGGGGAACGGCCGAAGATCGATAATCCGATCTGAGGCTGCATGTTTTGGACACTCTGGTGAAGAGAGGGGCGGAACTGTCAACCGATCACCACCTGGTGGTGAGTTGAATTAGGGAATGGGGGAAGACTCTGGACAAAGTCCCAAACGGGTAGTGCGGGTGAATTGGGAACGTCTGGAGGAGGCCCCTTCCTAGGGATCTTCAACTCACACCTCCGGCTGAGCTTTTCTGACATTCTTGTGGCGGTTGGGGGCATTGAACCGGAGTAGGCGTTGATCAAAAGATCCATTGCTGAAGCTGTGGTGGTGAGCTGTGGCCTCAATGTCTTAGTTGCCTCAAGGGGAGGTAACCCTCGGACACCGTGGTGGATACTAGTGGTCAGAGAAGCTGTCAAATCGAAGAAGGAGTCCCCCGGGAGAAACTGGGGGAAGTGCTGCGGGAGAATGGGGTGAGGGGGTCACTCCTCACCCCAAAGGGAGAGCTGTGTCCGCGTTCTCGGCAGCAAGTCAGTTTCGTTCCCGGTGGGTGTTGGCCTCCGCCAGGGCTGAACTTTGTCACCAATCCTGTTTGTGATATTCATGGACAAGATATCAAGGCTTAATCGTGGTGGGGAGGATATCGAGGCGCGACCAGTGGGGAGGAGACCTGAGGGAAGTCCCAGGACTAGGTGGAGAGATTATACCTCAACACTGGCCTGGGAACACCTCAGGATCCCCCCGTCAGCGCTGGTAAATCTGACCCGGGAAAGGGAAGTCTTGGGGCCCCTGGAGCTGTTGCCCTGGATTGAAAATGAGGATGAGGATGAGGAACTTATCCATAACAGTGATGGCCAACATTTAATTATCGACCAGGGATACAACAGCAAAAAGGTGGAGCTTTGTCTGTGCAGTGGTTCATTAAGATGATACTGAGACGGTTATGTCCCTTGGACACTCGTATATAGTATAACGCCCCAGTGTGCGGCACAACATCGCTCATTATAACGCTCGTACACAACGTTGGCATGGCTCATTATTATTAACACAATCCCCTCCATTCTCACTAGAATCTCAGCCTGAGTTGTAATATTTATTTCATAGTGTTTGAATTGGAGGTGAAACAGGGGCTTAATTTACACTTGAATTGAATGTTGATTGAATAAAATGCATTCTCTGTAAGAGTGCAGAACTCATTTTATTGGATTTCTGCTAGGTGCCACTAAAGTATTGACCTCTCCAACTTGGATTTATGCTTTGATTGTGTATCAACTTACTTTTGGTCATCTTTGCTTTTTATTGCTAATTGAATTAAATGCAAATGTTGTCATAGCCACACACACACACACACACACACAACACACACACACACACACACACACACACACACACACCACCACAACACACCACACACACACCACACACCACACACACACACACTCTGTTCTCATATTATTTTAATAGCAATCCGGTGCATTTCCTGTTTGGCTGTTTGGGACTCCCATCCAGCCTTCACTACCGGCATGTTCAGGTATTCACACGTTTACCACAATCTAATCTATGAACACTGACCTTGCAGACAACAATCAAGCAAACCAAACTTACTATGGTGCTTCACTTGTTTTTGCCAACATTGGGAGAACTAATTGTAGAGTTGGTTTACTGCCACTAATGGCATGTTGGCAACACGTTTTGTGCCCATGGTAATCAGCATGTGCCCTTTGTGCTCTTGAGGCCATCAGCTTTAAATTGTTTCAGTGTGGCTTCCTTTAGACGAGGCTGGCAGATCACAAGAGGAACAGTTTCTTTATGTCGAAATGGTACGTAAGGTCTGAGAATAATGTTAATGCATCGGCACAGAAACTCAGATGATTCCTTGACTTCATAACTTTTTATTTGGCTTGGGTCTGCATTCGTGCGTCCTAATTCAAGTTACAAATATGATACATTGAACCATCTTAACTATGTTAAGGTCATATGTGAAGTCATGTCGGGCATAACCCCGCCTCCTCCCTCCTTCATCAGAGCGCTTCCAGCCTGACCAAGTTTCCCCATGGATCATCCCTGTCACCTGCCGGTGGTGGACAGTGGTGAGGGAATGGACACCAAACCTGTCAACTAGCACAAATGAACACACCATACTACAATACACACCTGTGTGCGTGCAAATATGCTCGCAGACCCAACGCACCCCACACACATACAAACAAAAAGACAAATGCCCTAACAGAGCTGGGAGTGAGTACTAAAGATCAGGAATACAGCGTTTTGTCTGAGGAACCCGGGGAAGACACCGGGATGAGAGCAGATCTGAGCATAATCACGGGTCTGCTGGGGATGGAGGGACCCAAATACTTGGCTTGGACAGAATTGAGACTCTCCATGTGTGTATACTACCCCCCCATGATGGTACATATATATATATATAGTGTAACCTTGGTATTTCTATGGAATAAATAGAATAATTGGGATAATTGATGCATATTGAAGGTTTGAGTATTGTAGATGTTTATTGAATCAGTAGTTTTGGTGAAGATCTTAATGGTAAAAACACTTTGTCTATTTTCCATTGTTTGAAATAGACTACGTCAATCGCTAGCTAATTGTGAGATTTAAGCGGCTTCGACTAGGTCGGTCACCATGTTGAATTTCATAACCACAACTATTTCGAAATTTATCATCGACGGTAATGATGATAACTAAGTAGTTCACGCTTTGTGCTACAATTCTCATGCATTTTTGTAGTTCATGTGTGTGCCTGAAACTGATTTTAATTTGCCGTACCTGTTAAGCTGTCGCTCTATAGCGAGAGGGTGCGCTGTTTAAAAGATTTCCACCCACGCCATGTATTGAGAGTAGTATTGTTTGTGTATTGTTTGTTTGTGAACAGGCGCAGCAGAGCATATTGATGGCAGACATGTGTATTCATCACTGTTCTACTGTTAATCTAATGGCGCAACCCAGTCGCCAAGAAAAAACGTTGACGTTGTACGTTTCCATGAACACTGGATACGTAGCATTTCAACGTAAAAAATAGCGTGTTATACCTACAGTATCCACGCGTGCCGCTGTGGAGGCGGGTTTCGGGGTTTGGGTTTCACGGCTTTCGCGGCAAATTTTGGACACGATTGTTTAGGGGGGGGGGGGGTGGGGGGGGGGGGGGGGTAGACTGTTGTTGACCGGGGAGGGGGGGCGGGGCAGGGACAATCTTTGTTGTAGGCGGGCGACAGACGAACGTTTGTTGAGGGGTGGGTGGGGGGGGGGGGGGGAGACACGTTTGTAGGGGGGGGCTACGCTCGACAACGAGAGTTGTTTTTTTTATTGAACGCTCGACAACGAGAGTTGGTTTTATTGGAACGAGACTTCAACACGGAACAGCTTCCCGAAACGATGGTCACGTCACTCTCGGTGACGGTTGTCGACAACAATGAACACACGAACAATGTTAATAGAACAACACACAACCACATAACATCCCGAACCCATGAACCCCACTTAATCCTAACAACAAAACAAGTTAACAAAAGCCCCATTTGTCAACTGACAACCCCAATTCCCAGAATCCCCCGCAGCTCCGGAACACGGCGTAGCTTATATTAATCTTTATTATCTGAATGGAAATGCAATATTTTAGGACAGATACACCATTAAACGCGTTTCTAATGACATTTCTAGCGAGAAATGTACATTTTCCTTACATAATCTTCAATCAGTGAATGTGTATGATCTTTTTTAATCTTTATTATCTAAATGGGAAATGCAATATTTTAGGACCGATTCACCGTTAAACGTGTTTCTAATAACATTTCTAGCGAAAAATATACTTTTTACTTGCATAATCTTCAGTCAGTGATTGTGTCTGATCTTTAGTTTTATAGTTATTAGGATTTGATCGGCTCGCTCGCATGTTTCAACGACGTCAGGTTGTTAGGAATAGGGACGCTGCTTTCGCTAAACTAGCAGCTCACGTGCTTCCTGCGTTTGTGTTATTAAACTGTTACTTTATGTAACTTTTAATGATATCATCTTGTTAGAAACACGTATATCTGAGAGCCAACCCAGTCGCCAAAAGCATACGTTGACAGTGTACGTTTCGTGAACACTGGATTACGTCGCATTTCAACATAAAATAGCGTGTTATACACACACGCACGCACACACACACAAGCACACACACGCACATGCACGCACAGACACACACAGACACAGACACACACACGCACACGGTGCATTTCGCTGCTAAAACAACAACAAAATTCCCTCAAATATTATTACTAAAGAACCGTTTTCCAAAGAACGAAATGTAAACCAATGCATTCTGAATTGGAGTGTTTCTCAGATTTTTCCATGCTACACAGAACGAAATGTAAACCCATGCAAATAAAGACTTCATGGTCATAATAATTTAAATATCATTAATCTCCTGAGTGTGTTGGGTGGTATTCTATTTTTTTCAACGGGGCTGCATCAAGTCACTTGACCGTCATGGTTGCTATGGTGGTTGCTATCGACCGCCCCCTCTAATCCTTACATGGCTCTAAAAACCACGCGGCAAAGGAGCTGCCGTAAATTGTGTTGTTTTTGTCGTAAACTGGGTCAGACGGTTTAAAAAATAGACAGATATTCCGAGGTATCCTTAAAAGGCAGCTTGGATGTTTTTATTTTCTGCAGTTTAGACTTCTTCTATAACCTATTTTTGAAAGCAAAACACCCAGTTCATTGATTTAACTAGGCAGGGTTATTTGAAACAATTTATTCAATAAATATTTGTGAGAGGTCATTCCTTCTCCTGAGATTGCTTCCTATTTATGTCTAGTGTACACCCCTACTGTCCAAAGCATCCCCCCCCCCCCATATGGATTTGGAGAGTTGTTGCCACGTCCCAGTGGTGGAAGTATCATATAATATGAAAGAGGGCATTCAATTATACTACAATGATCAATTAGGAGGCCGAAGCCCTAAAGGAAGTGATGCAATAGGTGACTGAGGCGAGAACATTTAAGTAAACTGTACCTTGGGGTCTCTTATATATCAAAGGGGGTTTCAAAGGACGCATATACGCTTCAACCTGTGGCTCCAGCCCTACAGGAAATGACTCAGCAAGTGCTCCATCTCGTTGCACCTTCACCCAGCGGCTCGCTTGCAAGATTTTGGCCTGAAGTTCTTCCCAGACCTATACCCTAACAGTCCAACATGCATATCTGAGAATCAGGCCTCTCTTCAATAATGACAAAATGTTATGAGAGAAATACAGATTCACTTTTTGTTATCTCATAAGCGGCGTGGTGCCGGCTCCTTTTGACCCCAGACTTCAAAGACGTGGCCACAGGCCAGCTGTGTCTACACACATTAAGCCACAAATGTACACCTCCATCCCGCAAAAAATGGGGCCTAGAAACTAACCTCTGTCTTATGTACAGTGACTGTACTGTTGGAGGTCACGCCCCTTTTCCGGCCTTTTCGAGATAGCTAGGGATGCTAAAATGTTTACACACATTTCCCGGGGCCCCAAATGGACTGTCATTTGGACAAAGCCCCTTCAGAAGTGTTGCCTGCGAGACCTAATGGTTCAGAATGTGGTGGAAAAAACAGTTTTTGAGATAGGAAGGTCCTACCGCCCTGAAATTTGAATACCATATTCTAGGGCCTAACTGGGACCCCCGCACCAAACTTGGCCCGGTCGGACCCCGAGTGCAGGAAGGGGGGGCCTGGACTTTCATAATCTTCGCTCGGTGAATGTAAAGGATGTTTGGACGGATGTTATGACGAAGAATCATAATGTGAATGGGAATATTCTATTAATGTTTATCATATTTCGTCTCAACACTTCTGCTGCAGCCGCTTAAAGTCTCACTCCGAGAACCTTAAAATATGAATCAATCCATTAGCAGTATGAAAATATCTTCCCGGTCGTGCAACAGGGCAAACAAGGTGTCCTTTGACATCTACGTTTCGAGACGATTGCAACAGTGCCACACATGATCATATTTGAATATGTTTCGGGGTAGTAATTAGCTGTCGATTTTGGAGGCCTTTATCAATAATGACCAGCTATAGATTTGCTTCCCGATGGAGATTTTTGACAAATTACATGTTAATTAGCATCTACACGTTAAGCTGGGTCCAATGAGATCAAGCTCGCCCTCTTGCTACACCGAGATCATGTCCTAGACCTAGGTGTACCATGTAAAATACATGTTACCATTAGCTAGAGTGTCATGCTTGGTGTCATTGGACTCAGCTCAACGTGTAGATGCTAAATAACATGTCATTTGTCACAATTTTTTATCGGGAAGCAAATCGATAGCTGCTCATTATTGATTAAGGCCTCCAATTTCGACAACTAATTACTACCATTAAACATGTTCGAATATGCTCATGTGGGAAGATATTTACATGCTTCTGATTGACTAATGAATTGATTCAGCTATTCCCCCAGAAGTCTGGGGTCAAAAGGTCAAAAGGAGACGGCACCAGCCCCGTTGAAAAAAATAGAATACCACCCAACATTTGCATGGGTTTACATTTCGTTCTGTGTAGCATGGAAAAATCGGAGAAACACTCCCATTCAGAATGCATTGGTTTACATTTCGTTCTTTGGAAAACGGTTCTTTAGTAATAATATTTGAGGGAATATTTTGTTGTTGTTGTTTTAGCAGCGAAATGCACCGTGTGCGTGTGTGTCTGTGTCTGTGTGTGTCTGTGCGTGCGTGTGCATGTGTGTGCTTGTGTGTGTGTGTGTATAACACGCTATTTTATGTTGAAATGCGACGTAATCCAGTGTTCACGAAACTTACACTGTCAACGTATGCTTTTGGCGACTGGGTTGGCTCTCAGATATACGTGTTTCTAACAAGATGATATCATTAAAAGTTACATCAAATAACAGTTTAATAACACAAACGCAGGAAGCACGTGAGCTGCTAGTTTAGCGAAAGCAGCGTCCCTATTCCTAACAACCTGACGTCGTTGAAACATGCGAGCGAGCCGATCAAATCCTAATAACTATAAAACTAAAGATCAGACACAATCACTGACTGAAGATTATGCAAGTAAAAAGTATATTTTTCGCTAGAAATGTTATTAGAAACACGTTTAACGGTGAATCGGTCCTAAAATATTGCATTTCCCATTCAGATAATAAAGATTAATAAAGATCATACACATTCACTGACTGAAGATTATGTAAGGAAAATGTACATTTCTCGCTAGAAATGTCATTAGAAACGCGTTTAATGGTGTATCTCTCCTAAAATATTGCATTTCCCATTCAGATAATAAAGATTAATATAGGCTACGCCGTGTTCCTGAGCCGCGGGGGATTCTGGGAATTGCGGTTGTCAGTTGACAAAAGGGGCTTTTGTTAACTTGTTTTGTTGTTAGGATTAAGTGGGGTTAATGGGTTCGGGATGTTATGTGGTTGTGTGTTGTTCTATTAACATTGTTCGTGTGTTCATTGTTGTCGACACCGTCACCGAGAGTGACGTGACCATCGTTTCGTGCAGCTGTTCAGTGTTGAAGTCTCGTTCAATAAAAACCAACTCTCGTTGTCGAGCGTTCAATAAAAACCAACTCTCGTTGTCGAGCGTGCCCCCCCCCCCCCTACAAACGTGTCTCCCCCCCCCCCCCCCTCAACAAACGTGTCGCCCCCCCCCCTACAATCGTGACGTCGTCGTCCCCCTCAACAAACGTGTCTCCCCCCCCCCCCCCCCCCAGTCAACAACAGTCTACCTCCCCCCCCCCCCTAAACAATCGTGTCCACAATTTGCCGCGAAAGCCGTGAAACCCAAACCCCGAAACCCGCCTCCACAGCGGCACGTGTGGATACTGTAGGTATCCACACGTTGAAATTTTTTACGTTGAAATGCCACGCATCCAGTGTTCATGGAAACGTACACCGTCAACGTTTTTTTCTTGGCGACTGGGTTGAATGGCGGGTGCGGTATAGCCCAGCTCAGTTACGGCTCGCGTTTCCACCGCCGGCAGTACCTTTATGGTGGGGCGGGTTTTAAGCCGGATGGCGATAGCCGCGGCAGCTACCTAAACATTGTGACCTCATAGCAGCCCCAGACAGTAGCCTGCTAATAAATCCAAGGCGCGACATTTTCTTCAACAAACGAAGCTTTCACATTTGTCCAGAAATACCTCTCGGGTACTGTGTTTGTTTGTTATTATCCCCCTGTCGCACGGAAGTGACTATTCTGTCATCCAATCAATAGACGGCGTGTGTAGCTCAAACTTGCCGGCACTCTTTCAGGCGTCTCAGTACCCCAACGGAGGAGTACTGAAAAGGAGTAGCATGTACGACTCAACACGGCTCAGTCCGGATCACGCCCACTTTTGACGGTGGAAACACGACCCGTGGCCGGCTTTGCAGACTGAACCGACCCGTGGAAATGCGCCATAATACAGATGCAGGCTGGTGATAATAAATATGCCGTCATCTACCCAGTCTTCGTAGTGTCTTCACTAAAAATACTCAAGGCAGAGTGAACCCCGCTACATGTAGCTTTGCTGTGAGCCTGTGCATTCTTTGTTATTATTCTGTAAAGTGTTATTCATGAAAGTAAATCTGTCAGATTTTGAAAATAAAAAGCCATTGAATTCTAAGCACTGAATATTTATGCATTGAAATAGCGTATCTGGATTTTTTGCCGCTAAATTTAACTTTTACAATTTTCAATAAATCATTTTCAGCTTTATTTTTCAATGTTAAAAAATTCTAAATCAAATATTAAACTCTTAAAAATTCAACTTTAATATCTTCAACGTCCCCAAATTCAACATGCCAAAGTCAGCTGCAAAATTCAATCTATGAAATTCAGCGTTAACATCGGGGGCCTCAAGCATGGAGATCGAGCGGGTGTTAGAACTCCAAATCTCGGATATGTCGTTCTCGGGACCCCGGGAAATGTGTGTAAATATTTTAGCAGTAGCGTGCGGTGCCCCTTCATTTCAGTGGGGCAGAATGACCACACCCACAATTTAAATATATCTTTAACATGTATATTTTGAGCTACATTAAAACATGTTAACTAAACTAATTGTGAGTAAGAATTAAAAATAAACGAATAGCCTAAGGTGGTCAGGGGTCTCGACGGACCAGACCCGGGCGGCAGAAGCTGGTTCTGGGGACGTGGAACATCACCTCGCTGTGGGGAAAGGAACCGGAGCTTGTGAGGGAGGTGGAGCGCTATCAGTTAGATCTGGTGGGGCTTACCTCCACGCACAGTCTCAGCTCTGGTACCGTACTCCTGGATAAGGGTTGGACTCTATTCTTCTCCGGAGTTGCCGAGGGCGTGAGGCGCCGGGCGGGTGTGGGGATACTCATAAATCCCCGGCTGAGCGCCGTGGTGTTGGAGTTTATCCCGGTAGACGAGAGGGTCGCCTCCCTGCGCCTAAGGGTTGTAGGGGGGAAAACTCTGACTGTTGTTTGTGCGTATGCACCAAACAGCAGTTCAGAGTACTCGGCCTTCTTGGAGACCCTGAATGGAGTCCTGTATGGGGCTCCAGTAGGGGACTCCGTAGTTCTGCTGGGAGACTTCAACGCCCACGTGGGCAACGATGGAGACACCTGGAGAGGCGTGGTGGGGAGGAACGGCCTCCCTGATCTAAACCCGAGCGGTCGTTTGTTATTGGACTTCTGTGCTAGTCATGGATTATCCATAACGAACACCATGTTCGAACATAAGGGTGCTCATAAGTGTACCTGGTACCAGAGTACCCTAGGCCGAAGATCGATGATCGATTTCGTGATCGTGTCATCTGATCTGAGGCCGCATGTGTTGGACACTCGGGTTAAGAGAGGGGCGGATCTGTCAACCGACCACCATCTGGTGGTGAGTTGGATCAGGGAATGGGGGAAATTTCCGGATAGACCTGGTAAGCCCAAACGAGTAGTGCGGGTGAATTGGGAACATCTGGAGGATGTTCTATTATATGCCCCCGTCCTAGGTATCTTCAACTCTCACCTCCGGCTGAGTTTTTCTGGCATTCCTGTGGAGTTTGGGGGCATTGAGCCGGAGTGGGCGGTGTTCAAAGCCTCCATTGCTGAAGCTGTGGTGGCTAGCTGTGGCCTCAGGGTCTTAGGCTCCTCAAGGGGCGGTAACCCTCGGACACCGTGGTGGACACCGGTGGTCAGGGAAGCCGTCCGACTGAAGAAGGAGGCCTTCCGGGATATGATATCCTGGAGGACTCCTGACTCAGTTGCAGGGTACCGACAGGCTCGAAGGGCTGCAGCGGCTGCCGTGTCGGAGGCTAAGCAGCGGGTGTGGGAGAAGTTCGGAGAGGCCATGGAGAAGGACTTTCGGTCGGCACCAAAGTGTTTCTGGAAGACTATCCGGCACCTCAGGAGGGGGAAACGGGGAACCATCCAAGCTGTGTTGCTGTACGTTGGAAGGAACACTTTGAGGAACTCCTGATTCCGAATAACACGCCCTCTATGTTGGAGGCAGAGCTCGAGGTTGATGGTGTTTCGTCGTCAATTTCCCTGGTGGAGGTCACTGAGTGGCAAAGCCCCAGGGATTGATGAGATCCAGCCAGAAATGCTGAAGGCTCTGGGTGTTGAGGGGCTGTCATGGTTGACACGCCTATTCAACATCGCGTGGGAGTCGGGTACAGTGCCAAAGGAGTGGCAAACCGGGGTGGTGGTTCCCCTGTTCAAAAAGGGGGACCAGAGAGTGTGTGCCAATTACCGGGGTATCACACTTCTCAGCCTCCCTGGTAAAGTCTACTCCAAGGTGCTGGAAAGGAGGGTTCGGCCGATCGTCGAACCTCAGATTGAAGAGGAACAATGCGGTTTTCGCCCCAGACGTGGAACTACGGACCAGCTTTTCACTCTTGCAAGGATCCTGGAGGGGGCCTTGGAGTATGCCCATCCGGTCTACATGTGTTTTGTGGATCTGGCGAAGGCGCATGACCGGGTCCCCCGGGAGAAACTGTGGGAGGCGCTGCGGGAGTATGGGGTAAGGGGGTCTCTCCTCAGGGCCATCCAATCTCTGTAGTCCCAAAGCTCGAGCTGTGTTCGCGTCCTCGGCAGCCAGTCAGTTTCGTTCTCAGTGGGTGCTGGTCTCCGCCAGGGCCGCGCCTTGTCACCAATCCTGTTTGTGATATACATGGACAGGATATCGAGGCGTAGTCGTGTTGGGGAGGGGTTGCAGTTCGGTGGTCTGAGGATCTCGTCACTGCTTTTTGCAGATGATGTGGTCCTCATTGGATCATCGGCCCGTGACCTTCAGCACTCACTGGATCGGCTGGCGGCCAAGTGTGAAGCGGCCAGGATGAGGATCAGCACCGCTAAATCTGAGGCCATGACTCTTAGCAGGAAACCGGTGGATTGCTTACTCCGGGTAGGAAATGAGTCCTTAGCCCAAGTGAAGGAGTTCAAGTACCTCGGGGTCTTGTTCGCGAGTGAGGATACTATGGAGCGTGAGATTGGCCGGAGAATCGGAGCAGCGGGGGCGGTATTGCGTTCGCTTTACCGCACCGTTGTTACGAAAAGAGAGCTGAGGCGCAAGGCAAAGATCTAGATCTACCGGTCGATCTTCGTTCCTATCCTCACCTATGGTCATGAGGGTTGGGTGATGACCGAAAGGACGAGATCGCGGGTACAAGCGGCCAAGATGAGTTTTCTCAGAAGGGTGGCTGGCGTCTCCATTAGGGATAGGGTGAGAAGCTCAGCCATCCGTGAGGAACTCGGATTAGAGCCACTGCTCCTTTACTTAGAAAGGAGTCAGCTGAGGTGGTTCGGGCATCTGGCAAGGATGCCCACTTGGCGCCTCCCTTGGGAGATGTTTCAGGCACGTCCAGTGGGGAGGAGACCTCGGGGAAGACCCAGGACTAGGTGGAGAGATTATATCTCAACACTGGCCTGGGAACGCCTCGGGATCCCCCCGTCAGAGCTGGTCAATGTGGCCCGGGAAAGGGAAGTCTGGGGCCCCCTGCTTGAGCTGCTCCCCCCGCGACCCGACCCCGGATAAGCGGATGACGATGAGGAGGATAATAGCCTAATGTTACTGCACGCTTTTGAAGTGCCATCCGCAACACTGGTCATATGATGTCGGGCTAATTAGAATAGCCTATGTGCAATGGAAACACCAACTCTGCAAAGTCAAAAATGTCATCAATCAAGCAGACCTTCGATTTGGAACTTGGCCCGACGATGTGTGCAAATCTCTCAATAACAACACTTTTGAAATCAGATATTTCTCAATAACAGCAGTTTAAATCAGGTATGAAATCAGGTATACAATTTTAATACCTGCTGAAATAAATAAATAAACAAATAGGCTTCAATGCCGAAAGATACAGTCAGAGTAATTCGATTTTTAAACAACAACAGTCCTAGAATATGACCATTGGGCAGACTACTTTACGACCATACGGGCGTCTTATAGCGCGGATTGCAATTCTTATTGCAGCCTGCAGGGTTATACGAGAAACATACGGAGGGACGCGGTCGTTGAGCTCCCCTGCCCCACATTGCATGACTCGTTAAACTCAACTAGAATTGCCACCGTCAATTTGATATCAACAGACCAAAAATAGTCGGAAAGACTACAGAAACTATAGATAGTTAACGTGAGAATCACATTATTAAAAATAAACTTGGAGCAATGATTTACTGAGGAAATTTTTTTTTCGGGAGCATGCTTTTGCAGGGAGTTCACCGCCCCCCCACCTGCCCATATGGACGGCACGCACCTGTATTTTAGCATCCCTAGCTATCTTGAAAAGGCCAGAAAAGGGGCGTGACCTCCAACAGTAGAATAAATACAGAGGTTAGTTTCTAGTCCCCATTTTTTGTGGGATGGAGGTGGGATGGAGGTGCACATTTGTGGCTCCCTCTGCTCGCTCCCGGCCCTTATCTCTCCTGCCTCTGCTCTTTCTCTCTGTCTCTGTCCTGTGCTGTCTCTTCTAAATCAGTCAGAGCCTCCCTCTGCATTTCTATCTGAAACCTAAATTATGGATCTGATTGGCTGGTCTCTCAACGCTATTGATCAAATTTTCTCGACGAGAAAACAGGGCAAAGGAGAGCCTGCCTGCCCTGATGGAACGTTCTCAGCGGGATACATGTTGGACTCCTGGAAGGAGTGGAGGCCTTTGTGTCTCGCCATACTTTCTGTCGAGGATGTTGAAGACGTCTACATAATTGGGATTATGATAACAGGATTACTGCTGTTTGAAGTTTGCTGGTTCCTGTTCTATCGCAAAGCTAGTAAGGCGATGGCAGCATATTAGACTATTAAGAAGCTGCCCGTCATTGTTGGATTGTGCCGGGCTGCCGACACACTGACTCATGCGATGTGCGAACAAAATCGTAAGTTGGATACCATTCTGGTGAAGTTGGATCGGGCTTAAACGGACCACCGAAATTCGGCTAATTCGGCTTTTTGGATTCTGTAGTTTTGGAATACTGCAGAGAGTATCAGAGAGATTTTAAGGTTGGCGAAAAATTGCAGAGTCGGCCTGACCCAAAGCAATCGTTATCTTTATTCGGCTCCCCCACTTCGGCCTTGGAAGGCTGATATCTCTCCACTCCCCTGGTTCTTATGCAGACAGATGCCCTGCCACCCCTCCCCTATCCTCCACCTCCCGTGAACTTTGTCTCTGGTTCAGAACTCTTCGTGGTCGTCTCCACAGCGACGGTCGTGTCCTCGTCACCAGCATCAGACGGGAGAGACACTGTTGACTCTGGGTGGAGATGGAGTCCTTGGGCTCACACACACACACACACACACACACACACACACACACACACACACACACACACACACACACACACACACACACACACACACACACACACAAGACAGATAACACACACACCCCCTGGACTCACCGCCTACTGGACTCCCTCCCCCTCTCCGTCCCTCGTTACAGTACAGTATGCCGTGAGTGATGCGATGCGCCCGTTGGCTGCGTCCTCTTCCCGGGGTCTGAGCCGTGACACCTCCCCTCCCCGATACCCTTCCCCCCTCCAACATGTGTTTGTGATGTTTTTGATATGTTGCTTATGTGCTGAGGTGTTTTTTGCTAATCCCTACACTGTGCCCCCCTTAGAGGAGCATAGTTTAGGTATTCACTTATTTTTCCCTCGTTACCCTCTTGTTTAGCTTTTTATTTTTATTCTCTAAAGAAGGCAGCATGTTTCTTATTAAACGAGCGCCTGACTGTCTCTCCGTCCTGTCTCCCCACACTGTCTTTTATGTTTCTTGGACGGAATGTAACTGGTAATTTCTTTGCTCTGTAACATGTGCAATGACAATAAAGTTCTACCTATCTTAAGGTGTGCAGACACAGCTGGCCTGTGACCACGTTTTTGAAGTCTGGGGTCAAAAGGTCAAAAGGAGCCGGCACCACGCCGCTTATGAGATATGCTTGTGGACAGTAGGGGTGTACACTAGACATTAATAGGAAGCAAACTCAGAAGGAGGACTGACCTCTCACACATATTTTATTAATTGTTTCAAATAACCCTGCCTCGTTAAATCAATAAGCTTCGTATTTTGCTTTAAAAAATAGGTGATAGACGGAGTCTAAACTGAAGAAAATAAAAACATCCAACGTGCCTTCTACGGATACCTTGGAATATCTGTCTATTTTTTAACCATCGGACCCTAGTTTACGACAAAAATAACACAATTGACGGCAGCTCCTTTGCCGCGTAGTTTTTAGAGCCATGTAAGGATTAGAGGGGGCGGTCGATAGCAACCACCATAGCAACCATGAAAAAAATAGAATACATACCCTACACCAGGGCTATTCAACCTCCTTAACAAGTGGGCCAAAAAGGAAAACCGCTGGTGGTTCATGGGCCACACATACAAAACTTATGTCAATTAATCGCTACAAATAAATTGTACTTAAAGCAGTGTTAACTTAATAGATATAGTGCTAAATGGAATTAACTTGTAAGACGCATTTCTTGATCTTACATATTTTGGACACATATTTTTAATAGCAATTTTTATTCAAACATATTTGACACATTTATAATAACAATATAATAACAATAACAACATTTTGGACACATTTTTATGATTCAACAATGTTGTTGGAAAAATCACAAAACAGAACTACTGTACATATGACACATTTTGAGCCTGTTATATTCAGTGAGAGAAATTGCACTGCCTTGATTTTGCTATTTCAGCATAGTTTGGTTCATACGTTGTAGGACCAATCCTGAGACACTCGTGCAGCTTCTCATTGCTCATGGAGCAACGTGCCCTTGTTTTGATGGCATTCATATGTGAAAAACTAGACTCACAAGTATAGGTTGAGCCAAACATTGTCAGAATAAGTGATGCGACTTTCCTGATAGTGGGGTACTGATACTGGCTAACATGGTTACACCAAAAGTCAGCCACACCCTCAGACTGCAAGTGCTGTTTTAAAGCAAAGCAAGACTGCACATCAACCAGTTCCATCTGAAATGTGCCTTCATCAATACTGGATAATACCTCCTTTACTTTTACACAGAAGTCTGCATCAGGCTTGATGGAAAATGGGTCACAAGCAAACTGCAATACCTCAATGGGAATGCTGAAGCCTTGGAATCTCTCAGTGAAGTTCTCTGTCAATTTTGTCATGCAGTCTGTCATGACAGGCGTTATTTCTCCCCGTGGCGATGTGCTCATGAATGCACAGAGTTGTGGGAAGTGCAGCAGTTTTTTTGTGATCAGGTCTGTTTTGAAGATCGATAGCTTGGTCTTGAAGGCACAAAGTCTCTCAACCAGATCAGCGATCGACTTTCCCCGCCCCTGCAGTTCGAGATTCAAAGTGTTCATGTGTCCAAAAAAGTCACACAGAAAGTAGACTTCTGCCATAAACCGTTCATCCAACATGCCCTCCAATAGGTTCGCTGCTCGTTTGTGTTTACATGTGCGAAGGAAAGACACAATCTCCTGGCGGAGCTCACAGAAACGATCCAAAACTTTTCCCTTGCTCAACCATCTCACGTCGTTATGTACGAGCAAGTCAGTGTGATCGGCGAACGTGTCCGCAAGCAGCTGACGAAACAGGCGATGTTGTAGGCTGGAGGTTGACCGGATGAAATCCACAATGCTCATGACGGTGTCCATGGTGTTTTTCAAATCACCACTGAGTTTAGCACACAGCACCGATTGATGAATAATGCAGTGCAAATACTGCATATGCGGGGCTATAGCTGATAGCCGCGCCACAAGCCCCTGAACTCTGCCGATCATAGCCGGAGCGCCATCAGTAACCAACAGGCACACCTTTTGTAAATCCAGTTCAGGTTCATTAAAAAATTACACTATCTTTTGAAAAATCACTTCACCTGTAGTGTGTCCCTCCAGCGGAATAAGCCCAAGAAGTTCTTCCCGAAATCTCACTCCATCGAAAAACCTCACGTAAATGCAAAGCTGCGCCATGTCGGTACAATCAGTTGATTCGTCCACAGCGATCGATATATATTCCGCTTTTCGAACGTTTTCAAAAAGCTTCCCCGACACATCTTTTGCCAGTAATTCCACTCTGCGGAGAATTGATGTGTCTGAAAGAGGCACTTTTTTAATGGCTGAAGTGTCTCTTTTACTTTTTGGTCAATAACCACTTCATCAATGACAGCAAGCATGCAGTCTTTAACCCATTTAGGCCTAAAGCGCCTGGAAAAAATGCCTGTAAAACCTATAGGCGATTTCAGAAAAGCCCCCAAAACCTGAAGTTTTTCTAGAAATTCAGCAATTGTGTCAACGCCTACTAAATTACTGATTTCTCAGCCCCTGTAACAGATAGGAACACAATTCAAGAAGTATTTGAGAGCTGAAACCTGTGGCTTTCATGGGAAATTGGAGTTTTTATTTACAAATATTTACAATATTTGCATACAGGTAGAAAAGTAAATAAAAAAGTAAAATAATATGTAAAAGTGCAGGAACAGCACAAAACAGTAAAAAAAATAAAGTATAATAAAGTGAAATAAGTATATAAGAAAGTAATAAAGTATATAATAACAAACATGGGAAGGGGAACAGACTGGGACTAAAACTGTAAACAGTCTGCGTTTTAAATTACATGCACTTGTATGTGATGACTACTGAATAAAAGTATTATGCATAATACAAATACAATTGCATTCCATCCTAAGAAGTAGCGTAATTAAAAGATACAGGCTATAATTTGGGAATGTATAGTAGCCTAGGCCTTATTGTTCTGGAGATCGCAGTTAGGTGTGAAATTCCAAAGAAGCTCTATTCTTTGGAAGAGCCTTGAACATCCTGCATACGGGCCCGTCGTTGCCTTGTTACGCCACTGGTGACATTCCAGAGAAGCTTATCTGGTTTTACGGGTGCTTTACGCATCTCCGGGACAGTAATACATCTCTTACATATAAACTGTCGTAATTTCTTATTACAGCATCATCACAATCAATAAGTATTACTATTGATAAGTATAAGTGACATTCCAGAGAAGCTTATCTGGTTTTACGCACCCGGGTGCTTTACGCATCTCCGGGACAGTAATACATCTCTTACATATAAACTGTAGTAATTACTTATTACAGCATCATCCCAATCAATAAGTATTACTATTGTCCTTGCCTCCAGCTGGCCGCAAATCTGTCCCGGGACATATTTCTGGCGAATTGCGTCCGAAAGAGATTCTTACTCTGTCGCCAGTAATCTCTTCGCACCGGCAACACAAGCAGCCCCATTCCCATAGCCCCATTCCATACTTCTTCTTCCTCGTCGTCATTCACGAACATGTGCCTTAACCATAATTCCCGGTCAATCGGTTCGTATTCGTCATCAAAGTACTAGGCCTCATCAACATCTTCGAAGCCGAGAAACTCCTCGAAATCGCTACCGTCAGAAAAGTCTTCAGTCTCAAATTCCGCCATACTTGCTTGAAGAAATTTCTGAACTAAACTCACGAGGAACAAGTTGACACCTATATGTGTCTATTTTGATGCATTTCATTGGCCCAGAGGCCGACACTTTGGGCAAAAACCCCCCTTATACAGAAAAACGACGCAAACGCTTTCCCGTCCTTAAAGGTAGAATGACGCAACAGCGCCCCCGGCTTTAAAGGTAGAACAGCGGCAATGCTTTCCCGGCTTAAATGGGTTAACGGTGTCCGCGTCGGTAAAGGGCCTCTTCTGTCTGGTTAGAGTCCAGGCTACACGCAGGGATGCTATCATGGCTCTCTGTTGTTCCGTGCAAAACTGACCAAGAGCCATTTGACTCCGTTCAAACGATGCTTGCAGCACCTGTAATTTCTTTCTCCGTTCCTCCGAACCCGGGGGATAACTGGAAGCAAACGAGCCGTGATTTGAGTGGTAGTGCCTCTTCACATTGTATTCCCTAATCACGGAAATTGTTTCATTGCAGACTAAACACATCGGTTTACTACTTGCGGCGGATGGCAAAGTAAATAAATATTTTTCAGTCCATTCGCTTTTGAATTGGCGATTTTCACCATCAACCTTCCTTTTTTTTGGCTTGGAAAGAGACATCTTGGAGCTGTTGTTAGCCTAGCTACAGTGAGTTTCTCCGTGGTCTGCAAGCATAAAATGCAATGTGACCTTGACTGAGCCGTTGACAGGTGCAGACAGAGCGGATGTAATCCTGTTGCCATATAATTCTTTATATAATTCTTTCAGAACAATACATTATTTCTATAAAATATATAATTTATACCTTTTAATATATATATTTTTTTCATTCATTCTATCTATTTTAATAAGTGTGTTCACATAAGTCTAAATACGTATTTATTTGTTTTTCCTTCAGTTGCGTTGCCTCCAGCGCGACAATATATGTATTAGAGCCCTTATCCAATCAGATAATTTCCCTGCGCTGTCTCTGGGTAAAAAAAATAAATAAAAAAAAATAAAGATTCTCTTCAAAATCCTGAGAGAATACCCTCGCTGTTGACGCTAATGGGGACTAGGGCCTCGTGGTAAAAGTCACGGCCCGCGTGTGTAATATTATTCATATATATATATATATTTTTTTTATATATATATTTTTTTAGGTCTACAGGCAACATCTTGCGGGCCAGAAAAAAAGTAAGACGGGCCGTATTCATTATTTATTTAATGCATTTATTCTTTATTCTGCCATAGTAACACGGTAAATAAATGGCCAAAAGTAGTCTGAGAACGAATTTGTATTTGCGATATGTTCAATAAAACGTAATCACGGAAAAAATACAGACAAATGTAATTGAAAATGCAGAATAGTTCTCTGGGAACGTAATTTTGATGAGATAGGGTTGCTCTGTCAGTTGTCAAACAAAGCGGACGGACGTGGGCTCTATAGCAACGACCTCAGCTACCCAACACTGATCAAAAAAATGTTTGTTTCTCTCAATCAAAGCACAAAACAGGACAACGGATGTCCATAGCCTTTAACAAGGACACGTTGGTGTAGTTGTGTTGAGTAATGTCACAGATTTCAATGTAAAATTGCCGTTAATGTGCAGCCATCGGGTCTTCGTTAGCCAATGGGATGAATGCTCATAGCTTCATAGATTGCCGTGGAGGGATTACATTGTAATGAGTGGAAAACCCCCTGCGTTGAAAAAAGCAGCACAAGGTCCTCCGTTAGCCAATGGGATGAATCCTCATAGCGTCTCTATGTGCAGCCATCGGGTCACCCGTTAGCCAATGGGATGAATGCTCATAGCTTCATATATTGCAGTGGAGGGATTACATTGTAACGAGTTGAAAACCCCATGCGTCGAAAAAAGAAGCACAAGGGTACCCTTTTGCGTCAGAAGCTGAAGCCAAAGTCATTGACCGTTCGTCAAAAATCGACACGCTCGGAGTAAGAATGGGTTGTCTCAGAACATGCGACCGCAGGTATTTCATGCCCCCCCTTCCCCCCCCCCCCCCCCCCCGTGCTCCATGATGGCTAACCAGTGTCTCTTGGAATCAATAGTGTTTCTATTTCCGACCACATCCGCGGCAAGGAGAGCGATTTTGGGGAACACTCTTATGCAAGTCTGTTTGTGTGTGTGTCATGAAGTCTAAATATAAAAGCCAGGATCATATTTTCTGTGCTCATAAACGGGTGAATTGGTTGGGGTCTGGAGTTTCCAAACCCTGATGGTGGATGGTCTGTTGGAGAAGCAGCCAATTGTAGATCTGTCGATTAAATCAACATTTATGAGACACAGACAGACAAACATACTGGGTATTTGGACATTTTTTACACTCAAAGAAAGTCAGACCGACAGACTGAACCCTCAGTAGTTGTTGTATAATGATCTTTAGATATTGAGGTAGAGAGAGAGACACAAAGAGCAGGAGAGAGAGAGAGAGAGAGAGAGAGAGAGATACATTCAGACGGACAGCGTGATATGCTGGATGTAAGGTGGGGCTAAATTCATGTTAGAGGCAAGGCCTGGACAGAGAAAAGAAGCAGAGCACCCATAACTCAGTCTGAATGAGAGAGAGAGAGAGAGAGAGAGAGAGAGAGAGAGAGAGAGAGAGAGAGGGAGAGGGGGAGAGAGGGTAAGAGAGACAGAGAGAGGGAGTTGAAGGAAGAGAGAAAGAGAGACAGAGAGAGAGAGACAGAGCCAGAGCCAGAGAGCAACTGAGGTTCCAGACAGACTTATAGCCTGGGAGCGGGCAGAGGACAACACGTTCTGCTGGAGGACGTCTGGGCTCCTGTGGTATGCTTGTCGTCTTCCTTTCATCTGTAATGTTATCTCATGGCTAACACACTCCCATACCTAAATACCCACCATTAACTATATGTTCTATCAACACACCCCCCACACAGGCTCACAGCCCCACACATGTGCACACACAATGACACACACACACACACCCACACACACACACAGTCCAACAGACAGACACACACACACTGAACCGCAGACCAGCAGACAGAAAGACACACACACACATACACACATCGACCCACACAGACACACACACAAACATATCCACACACACACACACACACACACACACACACACACACACACACACACACACACACACACACAAACACGCACACGTACACAAACTGCATCAGCTATCTATCTATCATCCATCCATCATTCTCTCTCTCTTCTACGTAGAGAGAAAAATTAGGAGAATGAGTGTACAGTCACGGGTGAGAGTTGTAGCCTTATGTGTTTTTGTGGACCCTCTACCCGTCCTCAGTCAAAAAATAAAGAAATAAGAAATATTGAAAAGAATAGAAAGAAACAGATTCAAGCTTTACATGAAATCTTTAGTTCCATCTGTAATAACCTCGGATCCTCTTCAAGTCCTGGTGGCTGGGTGTGAGTGTGTGTCTGTCTGTGTGTATGAGTGTGTGTTTGTGTGTCTGTATGCTCGTGTGAGAGTGTGTGCGTGTGCGAGTGTGTGCATGCGTGTGAGTGAGTGAGTGAGTGAGTGTGTGAAAGGGAATGAGTGAGAGAGATATTCCATTCTTACATTCTAACGCACCCAGCGAGAGTTAAAAGGTAAGAAACGAATGACGAGAGCAGGAGGGGGGGACTGAGACTTCAGGGAGCTCTCCCCTGGAAAGAGCAGCTCCACAGCCTGTTCAGAAGCACAGAGCAGAGGGTCAAATGGAACAAGAATAAGATAGGGAGGTGAGGAGCAGAGGAGTGGAAGGTAGAGGAGGGGAGACGAAAGGAGGGCAGTGAGGGAGGGGAGTAAAAGGAGAGAAGCATGGAGATGAGTGGAGAGAGATGGCCCTGACACAATGTGTCCAACAGTGTTAGACCAGTGAGCGTTACAGTAAGAGCTCTCTGGATGGTTCGTCACAGGCTCCTTCTGTCTTTAATTATACTATCTTCAGTAATGTCTGGATGGACTCAGAGTCACGATAGCAGGCATGAGGCTATCAAAAGGAAATGGAGCTAAAGTGTTTTTTAATGGCAGAGAGACCTGAACAGTCGGGATAAAGTGAAATGGAGGGACGGCCTAGAGAGAGAGAGAGAGCTATATAGACGGAGAGAGCGAGAAAGAGAGTGCGAGAGAGTGCAAGAGAGAGAGAGACAGAGGGGGAGGGAGGGAGGGAGGGAGAGAGAGAACAAGAGGGAGTACGAGATGGAGAGGAAGAGAGAGGGAGATAGAGAGAGGGAGGGAGAGAGGGTAAGAGAGACATATAGACAGAGAGAGAGAGAGAGAGAGAGAGAGAGAGAGAGAGAGAGAGAGAGAGAGAGAGAGAGAGAGAGAGAGAGAGAGAGAGAGAGTTCTAATTGATTCCACATGTCTCACAGTGCTACATTACTACCATAACCCCAAAACGTCCCCGCCCACGCACACTCAAACACACACACACACACACACACACACATTGTCAACACTTTCACCCCCTCTCTCTCTCCATTTCCCTTTCCTCGCTGTTCATTTCAAACAGCATTCCACAGAAAACACCAAACACACACGCACGCACGCACACACACACACACACACACACACACACACACACACACACACACACACACACACACACACACACACACACACACACACACACACACACACACACACACACAGCATGTGGTGTGGCGTGTAACCCTGCAGTGTGAGACGATAGAAGCTTATGGCTGAGCAGTGACATCACTCAGGAAAATAAATGAGTGGAAAGAAATTTTCCACTTATTGCTTGTGTGTCTCCCTGTGTGTGTGTGGGTGCGTGTGTGTGTCTTTCTGTGTTTGTGTTGATTTGTATGTATTTTTCTTTGCGCTTGTGTGCATGTGTGTGTGGGTGTGTGTGTATGTAAATGTGTGTTACATGTGTGTGTGTGTGTGTGTGTGCGTGTGTGTGTGTCTGTGTGTGTGTGTGTGTTGGGGGGGGGGGTGCCTACATGTTTGTGGGTATTTGTGTTGTGTCTAGATATATAGAAAGATAAATAGATAGAGAGGTGGAGAAATGGAGGAATAAATGGTAAGATATATAAATAGATGCATGGTTGGCTGGCTAGATGGATGGAAATATAATGAATTACTTGCATATTAAGAGAAGGAGATCAGGTCCCAAAGTGACCAGAGGGCCGCACAGGAGGAGTTAGTTTCACCAGAGCTTTGTGATCAGTAGTTCTACTCTTCCCATGACCCTCTCCTCACTCTGGAGCCAGACCACTGAAATAACAGCGTGTTCCGTTTCCTCAGGGTCACGACCCCGGGGGGAAGGGAGGCTGTTTTTGATATGTCACCTCACTGCCAGGGAATGTTCTAGAAAACAAGACATCTCTTATGGTGAGACTAAATCTAAAGCCTGCCATATACATCCGCCGTCCGCCTTTTCTCTACCTATAAATCAAGACTCAAGAACAGGGTCTGAAGGGGCATTAAACCAGGGCCCCAGAGGAGAGATTAGGGCTCTCTCCTGGGCTGTTGTTGAAAGGTTTCTATGGAATGTGGGGGTAAATGAACTGAATTTAGAGAGTGCTGAGAGAGGAGGTAGGGGGGAGGGAAACAGGGAGGAAGACAGGGAGGGATGGAGGGAGGGAGAGAGAGGGAGGGTGGGCGGGCGGGAGACAGGGAGTGGCGAAGGGAGGGAGACAGGGAGGGAGACAGGGAGGGAGAAGGGAGGGAGGGTGATAGGGAGGGAGGGTGACAAGGAGGGAGGGAGATAGTGACGGAGGGTGGCGGAGGAGGAGGGGGCTGTTGCTGTCATTATATAAAGATTAATTAATCCCAGTAGAGAAGCAGAAGTGTTCCCCCAGATGGTTAAGGGGCCCCTCGCCGCTCTACCTGTGTTTTCCTGACATCAGCATCCACATGTTAATGAGACACTAAGGACCCCACCTCTCTTTTAATACTATGACACAAACCTGCTCCATTCATCTATGTACACTCATTTTCATTGTTCGTTCAATTCAATTTTAATGAATCGTTTTTTTTTACACTGAATCTGCATTAAAAATCTTCCGAAGTCTTCGTCTCATTGCGAGTTGGACTAAAACAATTTGGCTCTCACTACCTTAATACTTCCATGCATTATTCCTCCATAATAAAGTCTGCAGCGGTTATACAAGGTGCAGTAGCGATTATGCCTCTTTCACAGCGGACCATTTGTTACAAGTTTTTTTACCATTTATCAATTGAAAACTGTCACCAATTTACCTTTGAAACGTTACCTACCACTGGTGTTCCCTTGTGCGTGTGTGAATTGTAAATGACGGACACAAACACAGCGTTGCCTTTCAAATGTTTTAAGGTGAAGTTGTACAAGAAGCACAGCAATGTTCACAAATCATTCAACTGTCATGTCACACTAGCTCTTTGCGGCTAGAACAGTCTTCCAATGTGTGTTTGATTAAGAATGAAGAAATCTGTCAGAAAACGTGTTTGTGTTGTTTAAATTCCGAACTGATTTGGTGTCCTATGTTGTTCATATGTTTCCAAAAGAAGCATCAATTGCTGCCACATATTTTTGCCATCAGCAATGAACCACAATATGCAGAATTTCCTTATGGCATCCATTTTCTTTTTCCTGAGTGTACGTAGTTTGGTGGGAAGACAATGCTGTCCGAAGCCTAAATCTCTGAGTTACATGTAACTTAGTTTGGTGTGAATACGATGCTATCTGAAGCCTAAATCTCAGAGTTGAAACTTCAGTGTCCAGAGTTGAAAGTCTCTATATTGATCCAGGACCTCAAACCAATACTGATTATTTGTTGAGCTTGTGCATTTTGTATTGATTTATTTATTTGAATAGGGACGGATACAGAAAAATAGATAAGCTTGAGAAAGTCATCTGCAGTCGGTTGCACCAGCAGAACGTAAAGCCGATCATAAGTTTGGGTGTAAAGTCCGCCTTAACGATACGCTCGACGTAGCTAGTGTCAAACTAAAGGTGTTCTAAATTTTGGTTGCACCACCATTACTTAAGTTGTAACGTTACTAGTAGTGCATAAATTGTACCAGTGTCGCTTTTAATGACGTTTAGATAATTTCAAGCCAATCATTGACAGCTAACAATGTAAACAGGAAATACCGGCAAGTTTCCACCTTATCCGAGTGAAGACGCGTTAGCACCCAAATGAGAGGGCAAACAAAACAGTTTCAGTCATTTATTCTCTAAAATTTGCTTGGACGGTATAGGCGTGAGGTTAAGCTATTTGATGGCAGATTTTATAATAAATAAATAAATATGATATTCCGCCCGGAAAAACCGAAATCGCGCATATAATTCAACTTCATCATAATAAAGAAATGGATCGATACGGTCACGGACAATCCGTTCCCGGCGCAAACCGCGTTGAAACTCCTTTTCCCATTGCTCAAAACGAAAATAGCCATCTTTACCCTCCGTTAGTGTTGAAATCTTTTTACGTTTTTTTCTTTTAACGGTTCTTTATCGTTAGTATGGAACTTACACCAGCTAGAGGGGAGGTGTAAAATATAAGTTATAACTTAGTGTTACGTTGAAACTATCTGCTTGGTTCAACGTAGCCTAAGTGGGACCTTAAGTTCTGCTGGTGCAACCAGCTGCTGATGTTTGCATCATAGTGTTTTTAGCCAAATCTAATTTATGACCTTTGTCCCTAGTATTATTTTACCAGCTCTCTCGATCATGCACAATTATTTTTCTGAACAGTTATAAAAAGATAAATCGCAAATTTCCTGATATTTTAGGGCTTTAATGGATTAATCGCATGATGGTCTGTCGTTAATCGCTATTAATCTCAAATTTATCGCACATTATTTTGCTAAATATTTTTGTTCAATATGCACCATACAGGGTGGTTTTCAAGTTTTTAATTCTCACATCAAATGATGCATATTTATTTTATTGGAGATCAAATAAGAATAAAAACCAAAACTTGTGTCCAACCTGTTTTCCAGAATTGACATAAAACAAACTAAAACAAAACAGGGACCCACAAAGCTCCAGTACCAATATCCTCCAGTAACAAATCATAACTCATGGCAATTAAACTGATGATTAGAAAGACACATCCTTGTATTTAATTATTGATTGGGAGTTTTGCACGCAAGTCGATCAATGCATCATTTGGACAAATACAATAAGCCAAAATTACAACATAAATATCAAGCCCAAGTTTAGCCTAGTCCTATGAGAGAATAGAATAGAATATAAACTTTAATATAACTTTTATAGATACCTCAATAGGTTACATTTATTGAGAGTCGGGCAATTTAAAGAGGAATACCGTTAAATGCAGGACAAGCATTAATCGTCTCTGTGACTGAACATAATGAGGGCGCGTCATGTCCACAATCCGTCTTATGCTCAGTAGTGTTTTAGTCTCGTGTTCGGCTCCTGTAGCTGCTAGTTTCCATCCAACAGCAAGGGACTGCTCATCAGCACAGCTCACTTCTCAGTGAACATGAATGGATATAAAAAACTAATATATATATATATATATATATATATTCGATGTCAGCTCCACGGAGCAACAGGTGGCTGCATTCCTGCAATCGAAGGGGATTGACCTGGACTGCAATGCCATCGAGGCATGCCACCCGCTGCCCAGGAGGAAAACCAGCGACAATCCGGTGGTCATCATCAGGTTTGTTAACCGCAAACACAAGACCGCGCTGCTGAGACAGGGGAGGAAGCTGAAGGGAACATGTTCCTGAACGACCATCTCACTAAAAACAACGCTGACATAGCCAGAATGGCTCGCAATTTGAAAAAGCAGGGGAAAATTCAGAACACTTGGACTGCAAACTGTAAAATATTCATTAAATTAAATGGTTCTCCCGAGGAGGCTAAAGTCTTGGTCGTCAAGCACATTGAGGAACTGGATAAATACCAGTGAATAAAAAACACCGCTCAACAATGACACAAACTCAAAGTGTTCGATCTAATGCATCCGTAGACAGTGGCAACATAACTCAGGGGATTATGAATAATGACACTTTGGAACTAAACACATTTGAATATACGGATCATAGTGCACTGGATTTGGAACACGAAATAGACCCGGACAACAATTGTCACTATTACACTGGGGAGCAGTTCAACCGGAGCATTAAGACCGATGGCAAATTATCAATTGTTCACTTCAACAGCAGAAGCCTGTATGCAAATTTCACTACTATCAGGGATTACTTGGATACATTTTCACAACCATTCAATATCATCGCAATATCTGAAACCTGGCTCAATAAGGATAGAGAACTGGACTTTGACATGGATGGTTATGAACTTAGTTATATCAATAGACAAAATAAAGGAGGAGGAGGAGTAGCCATATACAGTGGGGCAAAAAAGTATTTAGTCAGCCACCAATTGTGCAAGTTCTCCCACTTAAAAAGATGAGAGAGGCCTGTAATTTTTATCATAGGTATACCTCAGCTATGAGAGACAAAATGAAAAAAAAAATCTAGAAAATCACATTGTCTGATTTTTAAAGAATTTATTTGCAAATTATGGTGGAAAATAAGTATTTGGTCAATAACAAAAGGTCATCTCAATACTTTGTTACATGCCCTTTGTTGGCAATGACAGAGGTCAAACGTTTTCTGTAAGTCTTTACAAGGTTTTCACACACTGCTGCTGGTATTTTGGCCCATTCCTCCATGCAGATCTCCTCTAGAGCAGTGATGTTTTTGGACCTTCGCTGGGCAACACGGACTTTCAACTCCCTCCAAAGATTTTCTATGGGGTTGAGATCTGGAGACTGGCTAGGCCACTCCAGGACCTTGAAATGCTTCTTACGAAGCCACTCCTTCGTTGCCTGGGCGGTGTGTTTGGGGTCATTGTCATGCTGAAAGACCCAGCCACGTTTCATCTTCAGTGCCCTTGCTGATGGAAGGAGGTTTTCACTCAAAATCTCACGATACATGGCCCCATTCATTCTTTCCGTCACACGGATTAGACGTCCTGGTCCCTTGGCAGAAAAACAGCCCCAAAGCATGATGTTTCCACCCCCATGCTTCACTGTAGGTATGGTGTTCTTTGGATGCAACTCAGCCTTCTTTCTCCTCCAAACACGACGAGTTGAGTTTTTACCAAAAAGTTATATTTTGGTTTCATCTGACCATAAGACATTCTCCCAATCCTGTTCTGGATCATCCAAATGCTCTCTAGCAAACTTCAAACGGGCCCGGACATGCACTGGCTTTAGCAGGGGGACACGTCTGGCACTGCAGGATTTGAGTCCCTGGCGGCGTAGTGTGTTAGTGATGGTAGCCTTTGTTACTTTGGTCCCAGCTCTCTGGAGGTCATTCACTAGGTCCTCCCGTGTGGTTCTGGGATTTTTGTTCACCGTTCTTGTGATCATTTTGACCCCACGGGGTGAGATCTTGCGTGGAGCCCCAGATCGAGGGAGATTATCAGTGGTCTTGTATGTCTTCCATTTCCTAATAATTGCTCCCACAGTTGATTTCTTCACACCAAGCTGCTTACCTATTGCAGATTCAGACTTCCCAGCCTGGTGCAGGTCTACAATTGTGTTTCTGGTGTCCTTTGACAGCTCTTTGGTCTTGGCCATAGTGGAGTTTGGAGTGTGACAATGTGAATCAGACAATGTGATTTTCTGGATTTTTTTTTTCATTTTATCTCTCATAGCTGAGGTATACCTATGAAAAAAAAAAAAAAAAATTACAGGCCTCTCTCATCTTTTTAAGTGGGAGAACTTGCACAATTGGTGGCTGACTAAATACTTTTTTGCCCCACTGTATGTGGACAAGACATTAAATTTCAAGGTGCTGGACAGAATGACAGCAGTAGTGGACAATGTTTTGGAATGTATATCAATAGAAATCTGCAAAGAAAAAAGAAAAAATTTGATCATTAGCTGTTTATATAGGGCACCTGGCTCTAATATTGAGGTGTTCAAAGATTGGATGGAAGACATTTTCTCCAACAAGGGTAACAAAACCATTTTCATCTGTGGAGACTTCATTATTGACCTTCTTAATCCAAATAAACATAAAATGACAGAGGAATTTATAAACACAATGTACAGCATGAGCTACTATCCCATCATTACCAGACCTAGCAGAACAACATCACATTGTGCCACTCTCATAGACAATATATTCACCAATGACATTGAAAACAATACGCTAAGCGGACTATTGATAAATGATATAAGCGACCATCTACCAGTTTTTACAGTTTATGACAGGAACTATAAGATCAATAAGCCAGTCAAAAATAATGAATACAGACGAGTTAGATCTGAAGAATCGATGATTGCTTTTAAAAATGAACTGCAGGCACATAATTGGAATGAAATATATGAGAAAATAGACATTAACAGTGCATATGAAGAATTTCTCAGGATATTCAAAACATTATACAATAAAAACTGTCCAATAAGAAAATATACAAGAAAAATTAAATACTGTGAATGTCCATGGATCACGAAGGGCCTACAAAATGCCTGTAAAAAGAAAAATACACTGTACCAGAATTTTATAAGGCTGAAAACTGAAGATGCTGAGAACAGATATAAAACATATAAAAACAAGTTAACTAAAATCATAAGAACTAATAAAAAAGACTACTATAGGAATTTATTGGAAAAAAACTAAAACTATATTAGAGGAATATGGAACATACTGAACAGTGTTCATAAATTACAGACCGGTCTCGTTATTGCCACAATTCTCCAAAATTCTTGAAAAACTATTCAATAATCGACTGGACAATTTCATAGATAAACACAAACTGCTCACTGATAATCAATACGGATTCAGAGCAAATAGATCTACATCAATGGCTTTATTAGAATCTGTTGAAGAAATCACAAATTATATGGACAAAAAACAACAATCAATAGGGATATTCCTAGATCTAAAAAAAGCATTTGACACAATAAATCATGACATATTAATAAAAAAACTGGAACGTTACGGCATCAGGGGTATAGTGGGCAACTGGGTGAGGAGTTATTTGAGTGACAGGCATCAATTTGTGACACTTGGTGATTGTTCCTCTGCGTGTTTGGACATTGCTTGTGGTGTCCCCCAGGGGTCAGTGTTGGGCCCAAAATTGTTTATTCTTTACATAAATGATATATGTAATGTATCGAATGTGTTAAAGCTTGTTCTGTTTGCTGACGACACAAATATATTTTTTACAGGGGATGATTTATATCAATTAGTAGAGGCGATCAATTTTGAAATTAGTAAATTAAAATTATGGTTAGATAATAATAAATTATCGTTAAACTTGAGCAAAACCAAATTTATGTTATTTGGAAACTGCAGAACAAATGAACAAATAAAGATACAGATTGATGGCGTAGACATTGAACGAGTTAGTCAAATAAAATTCCTTGGTGTAACAATTGATGAGAAATTAAACTGGAAATCTCACATAAAACATATACACTCGAAGTTGTCAAGAAGTATTGCAGTATTATATAAAGCTAAACAGGTTCTGGATCATAAGTCACTACACATCCTCTATTGTTCACTGGTTTCACCTTATTTAAGTTACTGTGCAGAGGTTTGGGGCAATAATTACAAAAGTACATTACATTCACTTTTTATTCTGCAGAAAAGAGCTATACGGACCATTTTCAATGTTGGGTATAGGGATCATACAAACTCATTATTCATGCAGTCAAAAATACTCAAATTACCAGATCTGGTTGAATTTCAAACAGCACAGTTAATGTTTAAAGCAAAAAATAACAAACTACTGGCAAATATTCAAAAAATGTTCACACAAAGAGCAGGGAGTTATTTTTTACGGGGATCGTTTAATTTTAAAATGAAAAAGGTGCGTACAACCAGAAAAGGTTTTTGTATTTCTGTCTGTGGAGTAAAATTGTGGAATGGGTTAAAAGAAGAGCTCAAACAATGTCCTAACATAAAACTATTCAAAACAAGGTTAAAGGAAATGATTCTCACAGGGTACAAGGATGAAGGTGTTTGATTTTCTTTGGGTGTTAATTGTTTAGTCATTTAGTTTGTTATTTATTCTTTATTTTTTTGTATTTATTCTCTTTCTGAATGAAAAATATTGCTTGGATACAAAAATGTATCAATAGTGAGATAATGTCTTTATATTTTCATGAATGTTTTTTTTTGTTTATATTGTTAATTTATTTATTAAATTATTTATTTTTTTGACAAATGTGTAAGAAATTATAGTATATATCTGATATGAACATATAAGTTATACATTTTATTTAAAAAAAAGATAAAAAGGAAAAAAAAAAAAAAATTATAATGATATGTTTGGATACGTTAAGGAATAATATATATAAATATAATATATATATATTTATTAACAAATGAAATTGTTAATAATTATTATGATTAAGGAATGTTAATTTCAATGAATTACGGAGAAGGGATGGGATTAAATAAGTGTAAACTTCTTCCCACCCCTTTTCGAACATGTTACAATTATCAAGTATTTATCATTTGTGTATCGAATTATGCTTTCTATTTTGTTTAACATCAATAATTTGTGTATGATATATATTTTTTGTTTTCTTTTACATGTTCGAAATAAATTTAAATCAAAATCAAAAATCAAAATATATATATATATATACATATTAGTGGTGATATATATATATATATATATATATATATATATATATATATATATATATATATATATATATATATATATATATATATTAGTGGTGGGCATAGATTTTTTTTTTTAATCTAGATTAATTTTGGAATTAATCTAGATTAATCTCTCTATTAAAATGGCAAACGACAAAAAATCCTTTCGTTTACCTTGACAACGGTGAATTATCAAATATAATTCACCGCCGGAAGTTGTGAAGTGCCCATACAAGTGAACGGAGCATAAACAAAAATAATTGACAGCTGAACATTGGGAAGGCCCATGCAAGTGAATGGAGCAGCCTACAGCATTGAGAAGAGCCGTGTATCATCCATAATAATGTAAGGTTTAGAAGTTAAATATTTGAAAGTTGTAGAATGAATTAATATAATTTATATTGGAGTTAATTTGCTAGAAATGTACTTACAATGTTTAGTCAGTTAATCATTTACATATTTATGTCACACAATTATTACTTAGATATTTACATGTTTACATATTTAACACAGTCAGGATATTCTGTTGAATCTGCCGATTCCCTCACGTTTACCTCAGTCTAAATTCTAGCTTCTGATTGGTTAGTTCGGTCACGTGATGGGTCCGAACAAGGAAGTGTTTGAAAATAGATTAACAGCGATATTTTTTTTATCGCCCGATAAAAGTTACGCGTTAACGCAGCTGTCACGTTAAAATTGCACCGGGGGCGGAAATTATACCGGCCTACGTCATCAGGCAACGGACAACAGATTACGTAAAGCAGTGGTTTTCAAACTGTGGGGAGGGGCGCCAGAGTTCTTCAGGGGGGGCGCGACGTGAGTAAAAATAAACCCGAAAAGCCCCCTGAAAGTCGATGATTCAAAACATCAGTCGTGCTTCAACTGCAGAAGTAACGTAACTAAATCAATTTTCAACCGTTTATCTTCGTGCAAACCATTTAACAAATCTACACACTTGTATCTTCAATAATATCTAAACAGAATTTTGATATCATTTAAAATTTCTTCAGAATCACAGTTTTAGTTTCATACCGCTTCGTTTTCAGCTGTTTTCATTGAAGACGTCTGCCCATTCTGATACACCTACTTCTAGACATCGTAACTCATTCCTTTTTCAACCGTTTAACATCGTTCAAACCATTAAACTAATCTACACTCTTGTATCTTCAATACTATCGGAATTTTGATAGCATTTATACTTTTTTCAGAATCACAGTTTTAGTTTCAAACCAGCATCGTTTTCAGTTGCTTATAATAATTTAGGTCACCATGGCAATGCCGGTAAACAAACCCCGCCGAATAGTCGAATCGCCGGACTGAAAAGGCAGATCTAATTCGACTCAGAAAATTCAGAGTCGGGAACAGCCCTAGAAAATAATAATGCTGGCTAACTTTAGAAAATTATGTTTCAAATGTTTTACAATTATGATCAGAGATGTTTAAAATGTTTAAAATAATTAAAATAGCTTTCAAAACACAGGTATTTAGAACTTTTTTTTTGGGTGGGGGGGGGCTCAGCTGACATTTTTTCTCTGAGGGGGGGCTCACTCTCTCACACTTTGAAAACCCCTGACGTAAGGGGTTGTCTGTTGCCAGGCAGGTTTCAATCGCGCTCATGTTGCCGAAGACAAAATAATATAATACAGATAACGGATCGCTAGATAACACTTGTTTTTACTTTGTATTTGTATTGCATTTAATTGTTTCATCGAATTTAGCTAGTAAACTGAGTGTTTAATGTGTATCATAGTCTAGCTAGCTTGTGTTAATTGAATTTCCTTAATTTTAATTTTATAATTTAGAGAATAGATTATAGGTAATAGATAGATAGATAGATAATAGATAGATAGATGGGTAGATAGGTGAGCAGGCATTTACTAAATGGTAAATGTTTTTTATTATTATTATTCACGTTATCCCCATAACATTTAGCTATTACTGTGTAGGGAAATAGATAAATACAATGCAATACAATACAAATATAAAGTTAGGAACGCTGATAAATGTAATTTGTAAAATAAGTGTTATCTGTCTAGTCACGTTCAATGAACGAGTTCGCGAATGTTCAAGAACCTTCCACGTCATTCGACGCGCAACGGGCGACGCGATCGTCTGTTGCCAGGCAGGTTTGGAATGGATTACTATGGATGACGTAGGCCGGTACAATTTTCGCCCCGGTACAATTTTAACGTGACACAGCCGTTAACGCCGATAACGGCCCACCACTAATATATATATATATATATATATATATATATATATATATATATATATATATATATATTTAGTACACAGCTCTACTCCTTGCTGTTGAATGCGCCGTTCACTTGCATTGGCCTTCCCGACTTCCGACGGTCTTTTTTTTTTTGGATAGTTGACAGTTGCTGAGCATATGACCACTGTCAAGGAGAGTGGATTTTTTCCTCTGATTCACGTCTTTCGTATCACTCCGCAAGTAGTCCAGTAACTTATCAACCCCACCTTATTTGGTTGCTAAGCTTGATCAAAGTCTTTGGCGAAATATTTATCTGCTGATCAAGACTACGAATGGTAACAAATAAATTGTAAAAAGACACACCGTTGAAAGTTATCTTTTAGACAGTCACATATTTTTAGCGCGATTAATCGCATTGTATTGTGAGTTAGCTCACGATCATTCACCTTTTTTAAATTATATTTTAAATCCAATTGGAGTTAAATAAGATTATCAAATGGAATGACACATTATCATTCATACCAAATTAACTTAATAAGCAAAAATGAGACAAGTCGATCATGACCGATCTAACCCTAAATCATAGTGTATTACTGGGTAATTACCACTGGTAATAAGAAGGTAAATACAGAGGTAGTTACCCGGTAAATACATGGTAAACCATAGTGTATTACTGGGTAATTACCACTGGTAATAAGAAGGTAAATACGGAGGAATTATCCAGTAAATTGTAGTGTATTACTGTGTAATTACCACTGGTAATAAGAAGGTAAATACAGAGGAATTACAGCTGAAGTCAGGGCTCCAGACTAACTTTTTCCTTGGGTGCACTGGTGCGCCAAATTTTTTTATTTGGGTGCACCAGCACGTATTTATGGTGCACCCAAGTTGTGAGTTGTTGAGAGGGGGGGGGCGTTGGGCCGTGCCTGCCTTGCGCTGAGTTGTTGACGGGGGGGGGGGGGGGGGGGGGCAGCTGCACCGGTTGCACCGTCGATATTTACGCCACTGATTAATAATATTTTGACCATTAAATAAATGCCTTAAATTAATGCCGAATCTGTATCTCTCATAAAGAATATCGTCAGACAATGCCAAGGGATCGGTTTTGTCCCGAAAAACCCTCTGTCTCCGGAGAGACGCCTGTACGAAAAGTGCGCCGAGGTCCATGGGAACACCCACAAATGGTGACGCCATTATCGGAGGAGGGGCTAGGAAGCTGCGCACGCCGATATAAGTAGCCGATCTCCGGGTAGACTCGCTGAAAAGCTGCTCCCGACCAGGTTTGGTTGCGAGCGTAAGTCACCATGGTGATACAGCGACGCTTAAAGAGATCGACTTTCATGGTACACCTAACCCAGGCTTTCAGCTCAACATACCTCGCTAACCCTCTAATCGAGCTTCGTAGTACAGGCCCCTGGATTGGGCTTCGCGGGTTTGTTTACCGGCGTTGCTATTGTTACCGGTCTTGCGTGTTCCAACGGTTTATTAGGTATCTAATAAATCGCTGTCTAATCAATACTTCATTCACTGCCTCTACCGTGGTCATTACAATATTATGAATAGACTGCTCTGTAAAAAAAATAAATAATAATAATTATACTAGATACATTTTCAGTCGCACCGGTGCGCCCAAATAAAATATTTGGTCGCACTACTCCGAATTCTAGGCGCATGTGCGCCCAAATTAGGCGCACTCTGGAGCCCTGGAAGTACTAAGTAAAAACTCCACTATTACCCATTAACTCAACTAAGTACCGTGTAGTTGTAACTGTTTTAGGTTGGTAATAACTCAGATATTGTGCACTTCCTAGGAAATAAAGCAACCAATTCTTAGAAACACCTATTAATTCAAGTAACAATAGTAGTTATCCAAGGTTTATGTTGGTAACAGCCCAAGTTTAATGATGTACTATCTAGAAATTAGCATAGTACTTCCAATAAATTACTTTTTCTTAGTTATTATTCATAGCTACACCCATTTAGAAAGGGTTTATTCGATTTACCACTATGGAATTACTTACCTGGTAACAACCTCCGCAGGAGCAGTTTTCCTCTAGTGTCATGGTACATCTTCTTAACTACTGGGTACGAAGCCGTTTGTTTCCATGGTATTACCAGGTTCTTACCATATAATTTATAATAGACACATTCCATTGTCCATGCAGTCAACACAAACTTGTACCATGCCCGTTCTGCGACGTTACCTAGTAAAACACAACAATTTACACAGTAAGTAAGCTGAAACTGTACTGTTAAAGGAAGCCTTGTTTGTTTCCATGGTATTACCAGGTTCTTACCATATAATTTGTAATACATTATTCCCTTTTCCATGCAGTCAACACAAACTTGTACCATGTACGTTCTGCGAAGTTACCAAGTAAAACACGACAATTTACCCAGTTAATAAGCTGAAACTGTACTGTAAAAAGGAAGCCTTATTTGTTTCCATGGTATTACCAGGTTCTTACCATATAATTTGTAATACATTATTCCCTTTTCCATGCAGTCAACACAAACTTGTACCATGTACGTTCTGCGACGTTACTAAGTAAAACATGACAATTTACCCACTAAGTAAGCTGAAACTGTAGTGTTAAAGGAAGCCTTGTTTGTTTCCATGGTATTACCAGGCTCTTACCATATAAGTTGTAACTGGTTATTCCCTTTTCCATGCAATCAACACAAACTTTTACCATACATGTTCTGCAACGTCGTTCACCAGTAGTTAAGCACTTTAGTTGTTGTTATCAAACCCCAAACCACTGTTGATGAAAGGCATATTAAAATTAAACAAAATCAAAGGCTTATCTTTCAAATAATGCATGTCTCACAAACAGGCACTGAACACTGAAAAAATTTGACAAAAAGCCTTCCACATCAACTCAATTTAAATGTTACTGATGGTGTTTTGATAAAACACATGACCGTGTTATGGCAAGTGACCACAATGAAGACTGCTTCAACCTCTACAATTTGAATAAGTGTTAAATGCCATGCAGCAATCTGCCCATGGGAGCATCTTTTTGGTCAATCGCAAACCAATGAGTCCACTCGATGAATGAGAGATGGCTCTTTAGTGTCCTCTCTGTGAGGTATCCCTGCAGTCTCCACATCTGGGATTTGTAGGCTGACCATGGCCTGACCAGGTACCTCCAAATCTCCCCTTCCATACTGTAATGAAGAATCAGAAGACAAGAAAATAAACATTAGGACTGTCAATTAATGAACATTTATAGAACATGTAGAACTCAAAGATTATTTTGTTAATCAGTTAAGAAAGGATGCTGGTCCTCTGGCCATTGTGTTTGGTCATATTAAAAAGAGAAAAAGGCATAGCCTTAGCTCCGGTTAGCACTTTAGCGTCATTCAAACAACTCGGACATGTTGTTTAAAATCTATAACACCCAACTTATTAAAATATCTGGATTTAATCGGGCTCTCTCCCATAAGTACAGTTAAAATGCAATAAAATAAAATAAAAGTAAGAAGTGGACATCTCTTAGTGGGTTATATTTACAATTACAATTTACAATTACAATTCAATATTTACATTGCAAATAGCAATGAAAATTAAGAGTGAAAGAATAAATTATAGTTTGTCCGATCATCAGAGGGAGGAGTTATAGAGTTTAATGGCCACAGGCAGGAATGACTTCCTGTGGTGCTCTGTGGTGCATTTAGGAGCAATGAGTCTCTCACTGAAGGAGCTCCTCTGTTTGACCAGAGCATTATGGAGATGGTGAGAGCCATACTGCAGGATCGCCCGCAACTTCAACAGCATCCTCCTGTCAGACACTGCTGTCAAAGTGTCCAGCTCCACCCCCACAACGTCACTGGCCTTCCTGATCAGCTTGTTGAGTCTGTTGGCATCTGCTACTCTCAGTCTGCTGCCCCAGCACACAACAGCAAACAGAATAGCACTGGCCACCACAGACTCATAAAACATCCTCAGCATAGTCCGGCAGATGTTAAAAGAGCGGAGCCTCCTTAGAAAATAGAGGCGGCTCTGTCCCTTCTTGTAAAGGACTTCCGTGTTCTTAGTCCAGTCCAGTTTGTTATCAATGAACACCCCCAGATATTTGTAATGTTCAACGATGTCCACATTATGACCCTGGATTGAAACTGGGGTCATTGGTGTCTTAGATCTCCTCAGATCCACCACCAGCTCTTTGGTTTTACTAGAGTTGAGCTGCAGGTGGTTCTGCTCACACCATGATCCACCACAGCCCTGTATTCAGCCTCCTCACCCTTACTGATACAACCAACGACAGCAGAGTCATCAGAGAACTTCTGAAGATGGCAAGACTCTGTCTGGTAGCTGAAGTCCGTGGTGTAAAGGGTGAAGAGGAAAGGAGAAAGGACATTCCCTTGTGGGGCCCCGGTGTTGCTGACCACCGTATCCGACACACAGTGCCGCAAGCGCACGTACTGTGGTCGGCCAGTGAGGTAATCCACAATCCAGGACACAAGGGGGGGATCGACGAGCATCGCCGTCAGCTTGTCACCCAGTAGAGCAGGCCTGATGGTATTGAAAGCACTGGAGAAGTCAAAGAACGTGACCCTCACAGTGCTCCCTGGCTTGTCCAGGTGGGCGTAGACGCGGTTCAGCAGGTAGATGATTGCATCCTCAACTCCAGTCCGGGGCTGGTAGGCGAACTGGAGGGGATCCAGGTGCGGCCTGACCATAGGCCTGAGCTGCTCCAAGACGAGTCTCTCCAGGGTCTTCATGTTATGTGACGTCAGTGCCACAGGTCGGTAGTCCGAGAAACCACTGGGCTGCGGCTTCTTAGGCACTGGAACGAGGCAGGACGTCTTCCATATCACAGGCACCTTCTGGAGGCTAAGGCTCATGTTGAAGACCCGGTGAAGCACTCCACAGAGCTGTTCGGCGCAGGCTCTGATAACCCGTGGGCTGACACCGTAAGGGCCGGCAGCCTTACCGGAGGGGAGTTTGCTCAGCTGTCTTCTTACATGAAGAGGTGTAAACAGTGCAGACTGGGGAGGGGGAGAGTTGGAGTCCAAAGTGCGAGGAGGGCAGGTAGCATGGGAGCCAGAGGAGGTGTGATGAGTGGGGGGTGGGTGTGCGCGGATCAAACAGTTGGGTGCTATTAGGAGGAGGCGGGGTCAGAAGCAGTGGTGTCTGGAGACAGTCAACAGGAGAGCCAGCAGGGGCCGGGGCAGCAGAATCAAACCTGTTGAAGAACAGATTTAACTCATTGGCCCTAGCCATATTACCATCAACTCCACTGCTAGTTGGTCTGAAACCAGTGATGGTGCTCATACCACTCCAGACCTCCCTCAAGTTATTCTGCTGGAGTTTCCCCTCCAGCTTCCTCCTGTAGCCGTCCTGAGATAAACAGCCACAACAATAGCATGTGAGAATTCACGGGGTAAATAATAAGGACGGAGACCCACAGCTAAAAGTTCAATATCCGGGCTGCAGATGCGGTCTTGACGGTAATGTGACCAGGGTTGCACCACCTGTTGTTCACATAAACAGCAAGCCCCCCTCCTTTGCGCTTACCGCTCTTCGTGCAGTCCCTGTCAGCCCGGACAGTGTGGAAACCATCGGTGGAAACCTTATGATCAGGAACATCCGTTTGTAGCCATGACTCAGAGAAAATCATCAAACTACACTCCTGTGGGGTGTTCCACAAAGCCGGTTTTATCACATAACCGGGTAAGTTAACCCAGGGTTTTCGGTAACCCTAGGTTTTCCGTTCCAAAAGGATCACGGTATGTTAGTTGCTATAGCAACATATGCTCTGAATCAAACCTGGTCGGACCAGGTTTTGCGCAGGTTAAGTTTGAAACATAACCCGGTTTTGGGTATTTTAACCGGCGTTCACCGCAGATTTCATGTGTTCACAATGGCATGCCCTTTTGATGAGAGAACTGCTGATATCAGAGCGCAATATATACGTGCAATCCACCGGTAGCGATTGATAAGACCACGGCTCGACATCTTGGCATAGGCTATTGGATGACTTTTTCTGGAGTGGAGAGATATAGATTCTCGCGCAAATTTAAATAGCCTTACATAGCCAACACTACCAATCGAGGACCTGGCCTCAGTTCACTCCAGACTATTTGCGTAGCCCTCCGTTTTTTTCAAATGGTAGTTTTATCTAGGCTATAATGCTGGGGATGCTGAGCACATCACAGTCGTTTCAGATGACCCATCCAAGATTTGTATCGGCCTCCTATCATACAAAGAGCAATAGGCTATTGTCTGAGTAGCCTACTATGCCGAGAGGCATTTACAACATAAAGTATAAAATAGTCCTAACGGACTTGCATCCACTGGAGAATGTTTGATCGTAGCCGGCGGCTTCATTACAAGCACTGATCCATCTTGATCTGTGAAGTTGATGAATTGTCACTTTTAGGTTGTCTACCCAGTTACCAAAAAAAGAAACATTTGGAATAGTATGCGCTGTGGCAAGCACACGGTTTGCATGTGTTACTTCGAAGGCAAAAAAAATCGAAAATACAAGAAAACACAAAAACCTACATTCAACCAGTGTGGGGTATGGCCCATGACTCTCTGAGGTTGTAGGTACCTCCAGGTACCCCCTCCATGCCAGGGCGCCCTGAATTTATGTTTATTAACAGCTCCTCCACCGGGGTCAAGACAATTTGAGGGCCAGATCCAGTCTGCCGACTGTCGGCCTTTTCATGATTGGCTTAAAAAAATGGCTTATTTAAATTTATACCAATACGATGCTGGGAAAATCTTACCAGTTTGTATGTTTTTTATACTTCATTTTTATACTTGATCCTCTGACCGCTTGGAAGCAATCGGAGTACATATTCTTTTAGAAGAAAGGGGTTATGTGGTAGGATCTTTAAGAATGCTTAACTGGGATATTTATATATTGATGGCTCAAATATTAAGGATCATGCTTTTGACGTGTAACTAACGCATTTACGCGGTCAGCGATCCGCTGCCAGGCTTTGGTTCTCCGGGTTCCAGAGGTTTTAGCGTTCCCTTTTCTTGTGATAATGTCCTTCTCCTCGTCATAGCTCTCCAGGAGAACCTGGAGTTCCATTTCATTGAAATAAGCGGCCCGTTTCGCCATATCGATCAGGGTTTCCATGATCCATACATCACGTCTTTTTAAGTTTGGCGTGGACGCGCACAACCCTGTGTTAACCAACCCCGAGTTGATTGAACTAATGCATAACCGCTGCTGTGGAACCGAAAACTCTGGGTTGGTCGGCACAGGGTCAATCAACCTAGAGTTCAGCGTTAACTCAGTGTTTGTTAAACCTCCGTTCGTGGAACACCCCTCTGGTATTCCCGATGACTCCGGGTTAGCGCTGTGAGCTCGTCCATCTTATTCCCTAGTGATCTCACGTTGCCCATGATGAGGGATGGGAGACACGGCTTGTAAGTCTTCCTCTCCATAAGTCTGCGGTGTATCGCTCCTTTCCTCCGCCGTAGCGACCCTTTTCCTCTGCATCCCCGGTGTTCAGCAGGGATATCCTCCATCACTGTAGTCAAGCCGGCCGGCTTCAGCTCCATCAGCTGATCCCTTCTCCTCCTTGCTTTCCTCATTACACCGGCTCTACATCCTCGGCGTCTTCTCATTAGCTCATCTGGGTTTTGGTGTCTCATTCCCGTAAAAGTAAAAGGTGGTTTCGAGAGCGCTAACAGCTCGTCGCGCGTGTAAACAATACCGCAACCGTTGGCACAATGTCCCTACAGGAGAAGCATTATAAAAACGGTATAAACCAAAGAAAAAAACTAGTAAAAATGTAACTAATCCATCTCGTCTAACATGTAGGCTAAAAAAATTGACTTGACAAGAAACAAAACAATTAAAACCACTTAAAACGCAACTGAAGCAACTGGAGCTGCTGCAACAGGCTGCCACTAGCGCGGCGCCATAGCAACGAATAAACGTCAGGACACCGTATCGCGAAAAATCACAAGCACATGTTGTCGCTATCGATGTCTGTGCAACAACGTCATAGGTTCTGGCTGCTACTTGTTTTAGGGAACGTCAACAAATTACACTCACAGACTGGTGGCAGAGACGTTACCATGGAATTGTTTCAGGAAATTAATCACAAAAATATATTGCATTATAGTTAATCATAATGCAGTTAATAGTTTAATATTCGACAAAAATCGACTAAACTATATTTGAAACTATTAATTGCATCCCGTTTAACAATAATGCAATATATTAGCAAAGTTACCTGTAGTAAGAAGCAGTCCACCATTGACAAAATGTTTTTTTAATGATTTTTATGGTATTTTATAGGATTTATTTCCAGAAATTATTCCATCCAGGCCAAGTTTCGGTGCGGGGGTCCCAGTTAGGCCCTAGAATAAGGTATTCAAATTTCAGGGCGGTAGGACCGTCCCATCTTAAAAACTGTTTTTCCACCACATTCTGTACCATTAGGTCTTGCTGGCAACACTTCTGAGGGCTTTGTCCAAATGACAGTCCATTTGGGAAAACTTTTTTTCTCTAAGGGCTAGAACTCCAAATCTAGGATATTTCGTCGGGGGCCCGGAAATGTGTGTAAAATTTTTAGTATCCCTAGCTATCTCGAAAAGGCCGGAAAAGGGGCGTGACCTCCAACAGTACAGTAAATGTACATAAGACAGAGGTTAGTTTCTAGTCCCCATTTTTTGTGGAATGGAGGTGTACATTTGTGGCTTAAGGTGTGTAGACACAGCTGGCCTGTGGCCACGTTTTTGAAGTCTGGGGTCAAAAGGAGCCGGCACCACGCCGCTTATGAGATAACAAAAAGTTAATGTGTATTTCTCTGATAACTTTTTTTCATTATTAAAGAGAGGCCTGATTCTCAGATATGCATGTTGGATGGCTAGGGCGTAGGTCTGGGAAGAACTTCAGGCCAAAATCTCGCAAGCGAGCCACTGGGTGAGGTGCAACGAGATGGAGCACTTGCTGAGTCATTTCCTGTAGGGCTGGAGCCACAGGTTGAAGCGTATGCGTCCTTAACCCATACATGTTGTGTAATTAACAAGGACACGTTGGTGTAGTTGTGTTGAGTAATGTCACAGATTTCACTGTAAAATCGCTGTTAATGTGCAGCCATCGGGTCTTCCGTTAGCCAATGGGATGAATGCTCATAGCTTCATATATCGTCGTGGAGGGATTACATTGCAATGAATGGAAAATCCCCTGCGTCGAAAGAAGCAGCACAAGGTCCTCCGTTAGCCAATGGGATGAATGCTCATAGCGTCTCTATGTGCAGCCATCGGGTCAAACCCCATGCGTCGAAAAAAGAAGCACAAGGGTACCCTTTTGCATCAGAAGCTGAAGCCAAAGTCACTGACCGTTCGTCAAAAATCGACACGCTCGGAGTGAGAATGTGTTGCTCCGTCAGACCTTCTCATGGGGATCTGTCATGGCCTCATGACACTCTTGTTCAGGCACAGTCTAATCAAGGTGACACGATACAGATGAGGGGACACTTGTGTTACAAGTCATAGGATAAAGATCGAGAAGTAATTAAAGGAATTTATTCATGGTGTAAAGATTAAGACCCTCTGAATTTGGAGTACATGAAAAAATCTACGGAGGTTTGAGCTCTTAAATCAATCACTACTGTAAGGAAAGAGAGGGAATAACGAGAAGGTAAATGGTGTGAATGGTTCTCTGTACCTTCAGGCGTTAGCATTTAGTTTCCTCAACAAGCAGCTTCAGAAGCTTTCAGATTACCTGGCTCCTTAGAACTCCACATAAAGATTGGGGAGACATTTTAAATTGTTTACTAAGAAAAGCTTGGTATTTTCATCCTCAGTCATCAGTATACACGCAAACCCATAATATTCACACAACTAAACACACCTATGCACGTTTGCTATCAGGATCAAAATGATTGATTCTACTATTAGGACATATGCACAAATAAATATGTACTCGTCAAATCATACATGTGTCTTTGAAACACGCACGCACCCACGCACGCACGCACACACACAAACACACTTAGTGGACACAAATGGTGGAAAGAAAGGTCTCTTATATCATAGCACTTCAATGTCACCATGGCAACATGATGATTCTGAGTGGCATGTGTCAAAGGGGAGACAAATGCGTGAAACATAATCCTATGCGTGTTCTCATTCATCTATATTTGTATGATAACAGACACTCACACACACAGATACTGGTGTTTGTGGGTGGGTGACTAGGCAACAGATGGCTCGTTGTACGAGTGCAGACAGGGGATGTGTCTGTGGGCTGCAGGAGAGATGTTCAATCTGATAACAGGACCCTCCATGGAGCTGCCCTCATGTGCTTTCCTTTTCCAGTTTACTTTCCTCCCCTTCATTGTAACAGAACTCAAGGACAGTGAAGCTGCGAGGCTCAGGTCACTGCAAATAGATTGATTCATTGAAATGGTGGTGCATACTTTGATATATATATAGCCTAGCGATTGTTGTACTTGCACTTGGTTATATGAACATCCTTTCAGTACCGACAGCGATATATTGATGCACTTATGACAAATGAACTTGTAAGTCGCTTTGGATAAAAGCGTCTGTTAAATGCCTTAAATGTAAATATATATATTTTTGTTTTTATTGAGATAGGAAGCAAATGCTGTGTGTTTGTTTGGCTCTAATGTGCACAGGCCATACTTTCTAGAGAGGGTCTTTATGGGAACTCTTTAGTAGTGGTTGGTGGAGGACCCAGGAAGTAATGCAGTGGGTTCTTTCGGGGTCCAGTAAAACAGTCGAAGTTTAGGCCCCGTCCACCCAGAGCCGATTTTTTGGTGAAACCGGTAGATCTGGTGCCCGAAACCACACTTTTCTGAAACCATGTCCCCGGGTGGTTTCAATTATATCCGGACCTATCCGGTTTCGTGTTAGGATTCGTGTGGACGCCTGTAGCGCAAACGATGACGTCATCACGTCATCGGGCACCCCCCACCAGCTGGGCGACGTTAGAGTTGCTTTTAATTTTTTATTTGTATTCTTTCTGTAGCTTTAAATACAGCCCCTTTGTACATTTAATTACTAACTGTACATTAAAAAGGATTTCTGCTCAATTTAAAAGGTTTAATCTCCTTCTTGAATGAATGTTTGTATACAGTGCGGAGGCTGGATGCGCGCAGGCTTGATGGGCTCCACTTTTGTGGAGAACCAGCACCTTAATATTTACTACATCGTGTCTACGGCTCGCAATGACTTTATGGAGATATTCCTGAAACGCATCAAAGGAACACGGAGGGGAAAAGATTGTCGCCCGTGTGGACGGGGCCTTCACATCTATTTCGATCCACCGCGAAGCGCTACCAGGAGGGTATGTTTATAAACAGTGCCCAGGTTTTATGCGCATGCTCGCCTCTTCTTCATCTTTCTTTTTCTGGAGTTCTGTAGCAGAAACAGCGCCCCTTCCATGTGCCTGGAATGTGTTCCACAGCGGTTCTACAGCTCAATGCGGTTTTCAATTAATCCGTCTCTTACGGAGAAATTCCTGGACCGCATAAAACGAAAACTGATCGTTTTCGCCCGTGTGGACGGGGCCGTAGATTCTGGTCCATGTGTTGTCGTGGTAGCGACCCATGACAGAACACGGTATGTAGACTTTATGTCAAGGTTAGCATTAGATGGAGGCTTGACTGCAATAAGACAATGATAAGTGTCTTCCAGGTTGCCCAGAGAGTGAGGGCAATAGAATAGGAGAGAGGGAGGGGGGGGGGTGGGAGGAAGAGGGGTAGAGGGGGAGGGGTAGAGGGGGAGGGAGAGAGGGTGGGGAGAGGGAGGGGGGACAAGGAGGGGAGGGGTGGGAAAAGAGAGGAATAGAAGGGGGGGTGAAGAATGTGAGCGAGGGGGGAGAGGAAGGGGAGGCGGGAGAAATAGATGAAGGGGAGTATTCAGATTTTCAAGATCAAAACTCAAAAATAGGTTTGGAGACAATGTAGTTGGTGGGTTGAGCAGCAGCCTATGGATCAATAGGGTCATTCCAGCCATAGACGTTTCCCCTATACATCACACGCCCACTGGGGTTATTGCTTTTTAGAAAAAGGGTCTACATGTCTACATGTGTGGCCTGCAATCTGTCATGTGTGCGTGTTTGTGTGTGTGTGACACACACATACACACACACACAAACAATGAGGTGAGAAGCCCAAGGCTCTAGTCCTTTAATGCAGGAATTCCGAAAGTGTGAAACTCGCACGCGAGCTGCCACAAGGGGGTCCGCAAGAGGAAAAATGTAATGGCGATCAGGTGTAATATTACACAATTACAGGGCTGTTTTTTAAGTGGGATTTAAAACAACATGAACAGTAAACATTTCCTTTGTAATCCCTTTCATTTTAAATCAAAAAACTAATTCATTAGTTTTTGATAGAAACGTAGAAGAAGACAGCTGAGCACTACTGTCTTTTTTCTACGCACTGCAGGCTAGGCTATATGCGTGCCAACTCGTTTCATTCATTCCTTATATATTATATATAAATGTGCTTAACTGGCTGAAATCAGGGAAACTGTCAAGTGGGACGTCTTATGATAAAGTTGTCATTCACCAAGGAGGAGAGGGAGAGAGTGAGGATTTGGAGGCAACAGAGACGGAGAGAATAAAATAAAAGAAAGAAAATGCGGGAGTCAGACGATGCGCCGGAGGAAACCAAAGAGGAGGGAAGGAGATGGCAAAAAAGAGGTGTGGGGGTGAACACCAGATGGGGAAAAAAAAGAAGGAACTATGATGACAATTATCTGGGTCTTGGCTTCACTTGTATTGGCGATACAGATTGCCCGAAGCCTCATTGTGTGGTGTGCAGTGAGGTTCTAGCAAACAGCTGTCTGAAGTCGTCTTCTCTCCGTCGTCACCTGCACACGAAACATGGCAATTTGAGTAAAAAGCCCCTTACATTTTTTAAAGTAAAGTTGGAGTTGCAGAAAAGCCAAAAACAAATGCAGTTTCATTCATGCGTTGGGTCTACGAAAGACACATTACGGACTTCATATATGTTCAGTTACAGAGTAGGGAGAAAGGGGCTGCCACACACAATTGCAGAAGACGTGTGTTTGCCAGCGGCCAAGAGATGGTGGAGTGTATGATTGGAGAGAAAAAGGGAAAAAAGGTGGACATGATTCCTGTGTCCAATAACACTGTGTCGCGCCGCATTGATGCCATGTCTGATGACATCCTGGCTACACTAGTCAGCCGTGTGAAGAAAAGTGAATTTTACTCTCTGCAAGTAGACGATTCTAAAGATGTTGCAAATCTTGCCAATCGTCTACTGTATGTCCGTTACCTTTTTGAAGGAATGGGACAAGAAGATCCCATTGCTACCCGAACAACAGGAGAGGAAATCTTAAATTGAATTAACGTTTTTATGAGTACCAATGGGATAGACTGGGAGCGCTGTGTGGGATATGCACAGACGGGGCAAAATCAATGACGGGGAAAAACACAGGGCTTATAGCTCATATTAGGAGTCTGTCCATCCATCAGCTGGTTACACTGCAGTAATCACAGAGAGGCCCTTGCAGCCAAAAACATGCCAGCTGATCTACTTGAAGTGCTGAACGACACAGTCAAACTGGTGAACTTCATTGAAGCTTCTGGCACGAATTGCACGTTTTTTGAGGAGACTCCGTTTAATTTGGCCTTCAGTGTGCATGACGAAGATTTTCTGAAAAGGCTCGCCTATCTTGCCGACATCTTCTCAGTTCTGAATGAACTCAATCAAAGTCTGCAGGGAGTCAGTGTAACTGTGTTCAACACACAAGACAGGATTGAGGCAATGATAAGAAGCTACAGTTCTGGGCGAGTTGTGTGAGCGGGAACACACACCTTTGTTTCCGTATGCTTCACAAGTTGTTGGGGGAAAATGACGTGGACCTGGTTGAGCATGTAATAAGTCTCATAATTGAACACCTCAACCAACTCGCTGAGCATCTACGGAAACGCTTCCCATCTATGGACACATCTCGCAATTGGATTCGCAATCCATTCGAAGTTTCGCTGCCCGTCCCACAGCTGTCATTTCACGAGCAGGACCAGCTGATCGAGCTGTCATCTGATGGAGCACTGCAGTTGCAGTTCAAACTAAATCCACTTGTGGATTTTTGGACAGAGTCACTGACATCATACACAGTCTTGGCAAAGCAAGCCTTGAGAGTTTTGATGCCCTTCGCCACAACTTATCTCTGCGAGGCTGGTTTCTCTGCTATGGCAGCAGTTAAAACTAAACATCGGCAAAGGCTGGTTGCTGTTGAGAAGGATATGAGGCTTAAAGGCCTACGTGCAGGTTAACCAGAAGTTTTGATTAATGGGTACATAAAGCACTCAAAATATGTGTATCATTTATAAAATGTGTCAAATACTGTTAAAGTCCAGTTGTTGTCGTTTTTGGCAGTAACGGGTGTTTTCTAAGCCATTCGGCGATGACGTCACGTTGGGGAGACGTGGTGGAAGGTAGCCTCAGCCTATTACTAGAACTATGGCGTCTAAGAGGTGGCAAGAAACACAAATAACATGTATGATGGCCCACAGCCGTATAATTTCAAACCTGTCAGACGTGAGAGGGCGAATGAGGAATTGCCGAGAACTGATGGTGGTAAAAGCCAATAAAATGCATGGTCAGAGGAGAATGAGTGGAGAGTTGCTATCATTTAGCAACGCAGCAACGAGCGCTGGAGCTAGTCAATGAACAGCAGTGCATACAATAACGACACTTTTATATATTTTTACCGTCAGTGAATGGCACAGAGAGAAAGTCAACGTTTCTTTATATCTAGTGACATGTCGTTCAGATAAGTACGTACCGGTAAACTTAGTCAGAAGATCTAGAAAAAGGAGGCATAATGCAAGCTATGGGCTAACTTGTCAGTCCCACCTGTGAAATCTCACCTAGATAATCCCTAATTAAATCTTACCCCCAACGTTGTAATCAGATTTCCGATTAGTTATCCCATGTTTTGATGGTAGCCTACTAGCTCCAGTAACAACATATTTTCCTATTGTTTATTTCTAAGCTTTATTTTATCCAGTGTGCGAAATACCCATCAATATTCAGGGGTCCCCATCTCCCGATTGATGCGCAATACTGACATACATTTTGCAGTAGGCCTATAACATTACAATATTTCCTGGATGCAAGACAATCAATATTTAGCCTGCATGACAACACACACATGCAAACACTCAACATTTCTTGATAATTCGATATGCTATATATTTTAAAGCAACACTGACATAGGAGGCTGCACTGGCTAAACTTGTTTGGATGCACGTTGATTTATAACAAGGAGAGGCAAAGTTGTGCATTACAATGCAAACACGACAATAATTTGAACCAATCCTTGTGCCTTCAAGTATGACTGATCGTGGTGTGACATTATTAAACCATCAATCTACAGCAAATACGACCAGACAGATGTACATTGAACACATACACAAAGCACCTCGTCCAACCCGGTGGATGCTGACAGACAGCCCACCACAAGCCAAACATCACCATGGCGGGTGTGCTCTCTCTCTCACTCTCGCACGCCCGTACACAATCACTCCAACTTATCCAACTCCAAGGCGAGGCTGCTTCACTAAGACCACAACTAACCACAAGGCCTTCATAACCATGCAGTATGCCGAAGCCGGAAAGGACACACGCACAGTCGCACACAATCATCTTATGCAAAACAATCCGTTTTATCATCAACATTCAGTCACTGCAAAGATTTAAAGACTAGCCTCTTACCATAAGTTAGAATGGACCCAAAGTATGTGATTGATACAGTCTGGTTTAGCTTTCGCTTGCAATCCGTTTTTAGTATGACTTCTCAACATTACATCTTTCTTGTGTTTCTGTGCGTTCACACCAAACGCGACATTTGTCGCCCGTTCGCTTTGTCGCCGAAGTTTTGTCGCGCCACAGATCATAATCTGTCGCTGTGCACATTTTGTCGAATTTGTCACGCCACAACAAGATAACCACCTTTGCATGTCTTTACCTAATATTGTCTATTCATAGTATTGTAATTACCACGGAACAGGCAGTGAATGAAGTATTGATTAGACAGAGATTTATTAGATAGGCCTACCTAATAAACCGTTGGAACACACAAGACCGGAAACCATAGCAACTCCGGTAAACAAACCCCGAGAAGCCCAATCCCTATGAGAGTTCCCCGCGCTACGGCCATCCGGAGGCGCACAGAGCTTTTGGCCGTGATATTATATATACAATTATATTATATTATATACTATTATAAATAGAGCTCCGGGAGTCGCAAACAGCAACAATCACTTTCTCCTCCATGCTGCAGTTCACCCCGGACTGCACTGCACTAAGTTTGACGGTTGAACACTGATTGGCTGTTACGTGACGCATGTCACTCAGTGGCCACGCTGTTGAACGCTGATTGGCTGTCATCACGCGAAATTCACGTCAAAGTTTAAATATTTGAACTCGAGCGAATTTGTCGCGCCACAAATCCTCATGAACGCGCTCGGCTGTACACGGCGAAAGTGTGGCGCGACAAATCAAAACTTGGTGCCGGTTTTCTCTCGTGAAAAATTCACCCGATACGCATCTCTATGTTCACTTTGTATGGGATATTGTCGCCCCGTCGCGTTTGGTGTGAACACACAGTTAGGCGAACATGGCTAATTTGCATACGTGCACAGGACTGGCTGGCTCCGCAAGGCAAATAATAGTACATATTTATTATCTTTCTGTATTTATATTATCTATCAACGCATGTGTCTATTTTTAATGTGATGTATTTTGTGTATGTCCAGTCAGACTTGTTGTCTTCCTTGTTCTGTGTGGTCTTGTAGGCTATACTGTGTGAGCCGAATCACCTAAATGAATTCCAGACGATTTGTTTTGTTTGGTATTAATAAAGACTTGACTAGGCTATCTATCTATCAATCTGGGCTATTAATTAATAACAATTATTTGCCGAAGGCGAAGTGAATAATGGGGAATAGCCCCCGAGACCGAAGGTAAAGGGGGCTATTTCCCACTATTCACGGAGCCTGAGGTGAATAATTGTTAATTAAATGTTTTATATACTAAGCATGAACACTCAAAATAAACAAGATTACACTTTTTGCCGGGATTTATTTGTTTTTATTAGCGGCTCATTTTTTGTTATTAGCGGACATTTTGCGATGAAAACAATATCGAATTTGAGATGTCAATCATGGGATATTGCCCAATATCCCGAGATATCGAACCAATCAAATTGCGCCATCTTACTGTGCGCTCACACCAAACGCGACGGGGCGACAAGATCCCATACATAGTGAACGTAGAGACTTTTTCGCGAGAGAAAACCGGTGGCAAGTTTTGATTTGACACTTTCGGCGTGCACAGGCGAGCGTGTTCACGCGGATTTGTGGCGTGACAAATTCGCTCGAGTGGAAGTATTTCAACTTTGACGCGAATTTCGCGTGATGACAGCCAATCAGCGTTCAACAGCGTGGCCAATGAGTGACATGTGTAACGTAACAGCCAATCAGCGTTCAACCGTCAAACTCAGTGCAGTGAAGACCGGGGTGAACTGCAGCATGGAGGAGAAAGTGATTGTTGCAGTTTGGGACTCAGTTTGCGGAGTTTGCGGAGCTCTATATATAATAGTATATAATATAATTAGTGTTGTCAGTTAAACGCGTTATTAACGGCGTTAACGCAAACCAATTTTAACGGCGTTAATTTTTTTATCGCGTGATTAACGAAATTATTTAATTAAAAACAAAGAAGCAATAGTTAACACCTATACTATTCTAGTAGTAGCGCCTGTATGTAAGATAATCAATATCCCGTATTTACTTGAATAACAAATTTTTAAACAACCATACCAGGTTATGTTTGTTATTGTGTGGTGTTGCTTGGTTGCGAGTGCAACCCGTTATTTCTGTATCGCTGCATTGATAATGGTACTGTTGATCTTCTTTGAGACAGTTGTTTACAGATTTCCTGTTGCTGACACGACGACGATTGAACGCCTGAAGGAGGCTCCCATGATGTGAAAGTAACCTCTCTGTGAGCTGAGCCCTTGACAAGGAGGGACGAGTCTTGGGTTCATGAATTACAGGCCGCGACGGCGACAGAAGAAACAATGGCTGCGATAATAACAATGTCCAAAACCACCCACATGCAACAGCGCACCAATACACGAAGATCACCTGAACCACCCAAATCCATGCTAGCCTATCAATAATCTTGAATTTTTTAAATTTTATTATGACTACTAATTTTGTACTTTACTTTTGCACATGTTGGTTATGTGCAACAAGGTTTATGACCTTGTTGCACATAACCAAAAAGTATTAGCTTAGGATTTCTATGGATACTTTTGTTCGTGTGCTGTTTGACCATATGATTGTATGATAACCAGGATATATGTTCATTGTTGTATTGTTATTATGACTTGTATTACCTATGAGACCCATCAGGGCGAATGCCGTTTCAGTGTTATGGTAATCCGTGGTGGTTTTTAACTCTATTATGGAGTTTTCCCACTCGTTTGGTGGTGTTGATGATTTATCCTACTGAGATGACCAAGGAGGGATTGTTACGTATTTTAAGAACATGAGCTGCCTCCACATAGCCTCTAGGAAGCAGATTCAAACACACAAGCTGTATTACCCTCACTTAACCACTAGGAAGCAGGACCAAACATATAAGCCGTAAATACTATACATAGCCACAAGGGGAGCAAGACCTTATTGAAGGCTGCTCCATCCACAGACGGCATCACCTTTAGTTAGGTGAAGAAGCCGAAGCCATTACGTCACCCAGGCCACGCCCACTACATAGGACACGCCTATGGACATGGGACATGGGACATGGGACACGGCATAGGACATGCTTTCGCTAAACTAGCAGCTCACGTGTTTCCTGCATTTGTGTTATTATACCGTTACTTTATGTAACTTTTGGATTACTGGATTACGTCGCATTTCAACATAAAATAGTGTGTTACATGCACGCACGCACGCACGCACGCACACACGCACGCACACACTGCATTTCGCTGCTAAAACAACAACAGGTGGTGAAATGCTCCAGATCTGGATCCACAATGGCCAAACGACTTGTATGCCCCCCCCCCCCTCCCCTTAAATAAATACTATGGCAGAATGAAGAATAAATTCATGCATTATCATCAACTTGAACATGTGTTTTTACAGTATAGAGTGGTGGAGTGATGACGCATGTTGGCCAACCCTGAAGTGAGCGTCGCCCTGGGTTCCCTTGACAAAAAGCCACCGGGTTTTTCCATTGTATTTTGGATTATTGCAGAAAAATTAGCATCTTTGAAGCACCTCCTCAAAAACGGAAAATAAATAAATAAATAAATAAAAATAACCGTGCTCCAAAAAACGAAATGTAAACCAATGCATTCTGAATGGGAGTGTTTCTCAATATTTTCCATGCTACACAGAACGAAATGTAAACCCATGCAAATAAAGACTTCATGGTCATAATCCTTTAAATATCATTAAGTGTGTAGGGTGGTATTCTATTTTTTTCAACGGGGCTGCATCAAGTCACTTGACCGTCATGGTTGCTATCGACCGCCCCCTCTCATCCTTACATGGCTCTAAAAACCACGTGGCAAAGGAGCTGCCGTCAATTGTGTTGTTTTTGTCGTAAACTAGGGTCCGATGGTTAAAAAACAGACAGATATTCCAAGGTATCCTTAAAAGGCAGCTTGGATGTTTATATTTTCTGCAGTTTAGACTTATATAACCTATTTTTTTAAAGCAAAACACCAAGCTCATTGATTTAACGTTTTTAACGGTTATTTGAAACAATTTATTCAATAAATATTTGTGAGAGGTCATTCCTTCTCCTTAGTTTGCTTCCTATTTATGTCTAGTGTACACCCCTACTGTCCACAAGCATCCCCCCCTCCCCATATGGATTTGGAGAATTGTTGCCACGTCCCAGTGGTGGAGGTATCATATATATGAAAGAGGACATTCAATTATACTACAATGATCAATTAGAAGGCCGAAGCCCTAAAGGAAGTGATGCAATAGGTGACTGAGTCGAGAACCTTTAAATAAGCTGTACCTTGGGGTCTCTTATATATCAAAGGGGGTCTCAAAGGACGCATACGCTACAACCTGTGGCTCCAGCCCAACAGGAAATGACTCAGCAAGTGCTCCATCTCGTCGCACCTCACCCAGCGGCTCGCTTGCAAGACTTTGGCCTGAAGTTCTTCCCAGACCTACACCCTAGCCATCCAACATGCATATCTGAGAATCAGGCCTCTTTTTAATAATGACAAAAAGTTATGAGAGAAACGCACATTAACTTTTTGTTATCTCTTAAGCGGCGTGGTGCCGGCTCCTTCCTGCCCGAAACTTGGCTGTTATTCCGTGGCACACACAGCTGTGTGTGTGCTACGGAATATCAGTCTAATTTACTTGCATTGGAGCAACTTCCGTGGACACATCAAGGACAATTTAAGTGTTTCAGTGAGACCACCACAGGTTTTGAGTTAAGCGCACGAGGTCGACTCGCTCGTTGAAACGGGGATCCGTGTGTGAGCCACGGAATAACAGTGTCATTTACTTACATTGGAGCAAATTCCGTGGCCACATCACAGACAATTTAAGTGATTCCGTGAGACCTCCACGGACTTTGAGTTAAGCGCCCGTGGTCGACTCGCTCGTTGAAACGGGTATCCGTGTGTGAGCCACGTAATAACAGTGTCATTTACTTGCATTGGAGCAAATTCCGTGGCCACATCCAACCCGGTATCACGCAATTGCGTGCTCCTGCGCACGAACGTTAATCTATTGAAGCGTGTTCCCGAGCACGATAGTCCGACTTTTTGCGTGTTACACAAAACGAAATGTAAACCAATGCATTCTGAATGGGAGTGTTCTAAGACAATTAACGTGCTCCACAAAACGGTACGAGAGAGAGAGAAAGAGAGAGCGGGAGGGACAGAGAGAGAGAGAACGAGAGAGAGGCTTCAGAAAGGGTGTGCGCAGATAGTACAGTGCACCCTAGTTATGTTTATGCCAAAACCTATATATATAATTAGGCTGTGGAAATTGCAATAAGTTAAGAACACAACTTCGCACGTTGAGCACACAGCCGTGTGACTCGTTTATTTTGTAAAAAAGAAAACCGGAAAACAAAGCGTGCTGAAGGTAAACAAATCCAGCATGGTCTTTGACGTCATGAGACGCACGTAATCCTTAGGGACCGCGATCCCTGAACCACCAAGAACGTAAATGACATGCAGTAAACAACAACACAATTGAAAGAACAACACATAACGAAATACTGTAGGTGAATTATGTTACGTCACTACAAGGCTATAATTATATTATTTAGCGTGTAATGAGACAATCTATAGCCAAATTGTCGAAGATGCCCGAGAATCTTCGGGGATATCAGCATGGGAAATCGGCGAATCAGACCCATGAAGGGGGGGGGGGGGGGGGGGGGGGCACGTTAGTTGAAGGGGGGGAGGGGGGGGAGACACGTTTGTAGGGGGGGGGCACGCTCAACAACGAGAGTTGGTTTTTATTGAACGCTCGACAACGAGAGTTGGTTTTTATTGAACGAGACTTCAACACGGAACAGCTGCACGAAACGATGGTCACGTCACTCTCGGTGACGGTGTCGACAATAATGAACACACGAACAATGTTAATAGAACAACACACAACCACATAAAATCCCGAACCCATTAACCCCACTTAATCCTAACAACAAAACAAGTTAACAAAAGCCCCATTTGTCAACTGAGAACCCCAATTCCCAGAATCCCCCGCGGCTCCGGAACACGGCGTAGCTTATATTAATCTTTATTATCTGAATGGGAAATGCAATATTTTAGGACAGATACACCATTAAACGCGTTTCTAATGACTTTTCTAGCGAGAAATGTACATTTTCCTTACATAATCTTCAGTCAGTGAATGTGTATGATCTTTATTAATCTTTATTATCTGAATGGGAAATGCAATATTTTAGGACCGATTCACCGTTAAACGTGTTTCTAATAACATTTCTAGCGAGAAATATACTTTTTACTTGCATAATCTTCAGTCAGTGATTGTGTCTGATCTTTAATTTTATAGTTATTAGGATTTGATCGGCTCGCTCGCATGTTTCAATGACGTCAGGTTGCTTTCGCTAAACTAGCAGCTCACGTGCTTCCTGCGTTTGTGTTATTAAACTGTTACTTTATGTAACTTTTAATGATATCATCTTGTTAGAAACACGTATATCTGAGAGCCAACCCAGTCGCCAAAAGCATACGTTGACAGTGTACTTTTCGTGAACACTGGATTACGTCGCATTTCAACATAAAATAGCGTGTTATACACACACACACACGCACGCACACGCACAGACACACACACACACACAAGCACACACAAGCACACACACGCACGCACAGACACACAGACACAGACACACACGCACACGGTGCATTTCGCTGCCAAAACAACAACAAAAAAATATTCCCTCAAATATTATTACTTTCAAAACGTTGGCCAAAATGGCCAATAATATCATTTTTTATTTGGGATGCTTCTAGGACATTTTGGGTGGATTTTGAACGGTATGTGGGGGGCACGTTTTTTGCAGGACCTGGCAACCCTGCGCTGTTGCCCGAGATCTGGATCCACCCCGGCGAGGTGCTGTCTCCTTTTGACCTTTTGACCCCAGACTTCTGGGGGAATAGCTGAATCAATTCATTAGTCAATCAGAAGCATGTAAATATCTTCCCGGTGGCGTAAGAGGATGAACAAGGTGTCCTTCAACATCTACGCTTCCAGGAGATTGCAACGGTGCCACACATGAGAATATTCGAACATGTGTAATGGTAGTAATTAGCTGTCGAAATTGGAGGCCTTAATCAATACTGAGCAGCTATTGATTTGCTTCCCGATAAAGATTTGTCACAAATGACATGTTATTTAGCATCTACACGTTGAGCTGAGTCCAATGACACCAAGAACGACACTCTAGCTAATGGTAACATGTGTTTTACATGGTACACCTAGGTCTAGGACATGATCTCGGTGTAGCAAGAGGCCGATCTTGATCTCATTGGACTCAGCTTAACGTGTAGATGCTAATTAACATGTCATTTGTCAAAAATCTCCATCGGGAAGCAAATCTATAGCTGGTCATTATTGATAAAGGCCTCCAAAATCGACAGCTAATTACTACCCCGAAACATATTCAAATATGATCATGTGTGGCACTGTTGCAATCGTCTCGAAACGTAGATGTCAAAGGACACCTTGTTTGCTCTGTTGCACCACCGGGAAGATATTTTCATACTTCTAATGGATTGATTCATATTTTAAGGTTCTCGGAGTGAGACTTTAAGTGGCTGCAGCAGAAGTGTTGAGACGAAAGATGATATCAAGAGATTTATAGAATATTCCCATTCACATTATGATTCTTCGTCGTAACATCCGACCAAACATCCTTTACATTCACAGAGCGAAGATTATGAAAGTCCAGGCTCAGCAAGTGCTCCATCTCGTTGCACCTGCACCCAGCGGCTCGCTTGCAAGATTTTGGCCTGAAGTTCTTCCCAGACCAACACCCTAGCCATCCAACATGCATATCTGAGAATCAGGCCTCTCTTTAATAATGACAAAAAGTTATGAGAGAAACACACATTAACTTTTTGTTATCTCATAAGCGGCGTGGTGCCGGCTCCTTTTGACCTTTTGACCCCCGACTTCAAAAACGTGGCCACAGGCCAGCTGTGTCTACACACCTTTAGCCACAAATGTACACCTCCATCCCACAAAAAATGGGGACTAGAAACTAACCTCTGTCTTATGTACATTTACTGTACTGTTGGAGGTCACGCCCCTTTGCCGACCTTTTCGAGATAGCAAGGGATGCTAAAATGTTTACACACATTTCCCGGGGCCCCGTGTACGACATATCCGAGATTTGGAGTTCTAGCCCTTAGAGAAAAAAAGTTTTCCCAAATGGAGTGTCATTTGGACAAAGCCCCTCAGAAGTGTAGCCTGCAAGACCTAATGGTTCAGAATGTGGTGGAAAAACAGTTTTTGAGATAGGAAGGTCCTACCGCCCTGAAATTTTAATACCTTATTCTAGGGCCTAACTGGGACCTCCGCACCGAAACTTGGCCCGGTCGGACCCCGAGGGCAGGAAGGGGGGGCCTGCCCTCGGGGTCTGACCGGGCCAAGTCTCGGCCAGGAAGGGCCCCCCCTTCCTGCCCTCGGGGTCCGACCGGGCCAAGTTTCGGTGCGGAGGTCCCAGTTAGGCCCTAGAATAAGGTATTAAAATTTCAGGGCGGTAGGACCTTCCTATCTCAAAAACTGTTTTTCCACCACATTCTGAATGGTTTGTCTCATTACACGCTAAATAATATAATTACAGCCTTGTAGTGACCATAACATAATTCACCTACAGTATTTCGTTATGTGTTGTTCTTTCAATTGTGTTGTTGTTTACTGCATGTCATTTACGTTCTTGGTGGTTCAGGGATCGCGGTCCCTAAGGATTACGTGCATCTCATGACGTCACAGACCATGCTGGATTTGTTTACCTTCAGCACGCTTTGTTTTCCGGTTTTCTTTTTTACAAAATAAACGAGTCACACGGCTGTGTGCTCAACGTGCGAAGTTGTGTTCTTAACTTATTGCAATTTCCACAGCCTAATTATATATATAGGTTTTGGCATAAACATAACTAGGGTGCACTGTACTATCTGCGCACACCCTTTCTGAAGCCTCTCTCTCGTTCTCTCTCTCTCTGTCCCTCCCGCTCTCTCTTTCTCTCTCTCTCGTACCGTTTTGTGGAGCACGTTAATTGTCTTAGAACACTCCCATTCAGAATGCATTGGTTTACATTTCGTTTTGTGTAACACGCAAAAAGTCGGACTATCGTGCTCGGGAACACGCTTCAATAGATTAACGTTCGTGCGCAGGAGCACGCAATTGCGTGATACCGGGTTGCCACATCACAGACAATTGAAGTGATTCCGTCAGACCACCACGGATTTTGAGTTAAGCCCCTGTTGTGGTCAACTGTGGCACACACACAGATTGAAACGGGAATCTGTGTGTGTGCCACGGAATATCAGTGTCATTTACTTGCATTGGAGGAAATTCCGTGACACATCAAGGACAATTTAAGTGTTTCAGTGAGACCACCATGGGTTTTGAGTTAATCGCCCGTGGTCGACTCGCTCGTTGAAACGGGGATCCGTGTGTGAGCCACGGAACATCAGTGTCATTAACTTGCATTGGAGCGAATTCCGTGGCCACATCACGGAAATCGGCGTGTTTCCGTGATGATCCCACGGATTTCGAGTTAAGTGTCCGTGGTCATTTCACGGATTCCTGTGAGACCAGGTTGCCCAATAAAGTAGAATAATCACCTTTCTGACAATGTCAACAAAAAACCTAAATGTATTAGCTTCGTAAAAAATATACTTTATGGCAGAGCTGTTGTATTGGATTGCATTAGATTGCACACCTGTTCCTATTGAAGTGGCCGGTGAGTGTAGATCGGTCAAATATTACAGGTTATATTGCAGAAGCATATTGTTCTGAGGGATATGCATGTTAAAGAGCATTTCACTGTTCAGGAAAGTATGAAACCCATGAATCGGCTTTGATTCTGACAGCCGCCTCAGGTAAATATAATGCAATTTTCCCCCCCCACAGTCAATCAGGTAAGTTTAGCCTTTATTCTCAAAGCTTAATTTGAGAATAAATAATTTTGGCATGTGCCTGGCTGAACTTGGATATTAGTCCCCCCAAAACACTCTTCAATCTTAAAAACAGGAAGATGCGTGACTTTTAAAATTGAGAAAGTAAACTAATAAAGCATTTTTAGAAAATCTAATGTTTTTTAAACATTAATTTAATAGCAAACTCCCTTCAGCTAGTAACACACACATGTAACACTAACAGGTAAACACAGCCTCAGCACCTCCCTTTCCTGGCTGTTCAGGTGATCATTCTCCAACATTACGTAATGTACGTAACATTCAATAGTAGGGAGAGAACTAGGCGTCGCTTCCGTTCTGCTCCCTCCCTCCCTAATGGTTTCTGCCACTAAGAAGTGTTTTTTTTGAATGACAGTCAAGATGGATCCCAAAAACAGGGAAGAGATTCCCTGATTGGTCACAAAATTAGCTGGGAACGGTGGAAAATCGACTATGGCTCATAGAGGCAACTACAAATAGTCACCCTCTCAGAGCATTGAGTAACTAAAAGCTGATGGATGGCTGGGACTTTCTACCAAATTATACCTAAATAACAGCTCTTAAGTCCTACTTACAGTTCCTTGGACTCCTCATGCCAGACACAACTTGTAAGCGCAGGGAAATACCTGCATGCTTTCAGTACAACTACAATGGTTAGACAAATCCATGTATCGATGTACCCAAGACTATGTAGTTGGATACTAGATTCCTTCACAGGTGGCCTCTCAGTCTACATTGCTTTAGAAATACGTTAATGAAGGCCCTCCAGGCACAACTACACACAAACAATATACCTTTACATGGAGGGTGTCCATTACCCTGAACACACATACACCATCTACAGGGGGATCGTTCTATTAAAGTATGCAGCATTTTAATGTCCGTGGACTAGCATGATTATGATGCAATTGTATGATTAAATGTGAGGGGTGCCCTAGAGTGAAAATCTGTTATTTTCCATTATAGCTTAACCGTTGCAGTATATAATATAAGTATGATCACATGGAAAACTGTTTTTGCATTTAAAACAGTAAATACGTAAATATGATTGACTTTGACAATTGAATGGCCCTTACCCGGTTCTAGAGCAGGTTTGAACTCTCCGTTGTAAGTCCAGATCCACACAGAGCGCATTGTGCCTGAGCCCACTGCTGCTCACAGGACAGGCTGATTGATCTGTGAGGGAATAGGCCTCCTTCAGCCAACTCATATCTCTAAGTGAGATGGAATGTCTTTAGTGGAATGATGATATCTGGTGGTCTGTGGTTCCCTCTCCCGAGATCAATACGATGCTGCTAATGAGAACTTCACAGCGGATTGCTGGCTAAACAACCAGCGGAGGAAATTGTTTCATTAAGAATGGTGAAAACACATTACTTCACTGCAGACACACTGGGCTGAGCACTGTTCACCGTGCTTTACACCAGCCCTCCTCGCACGCACGCACGCACACACGCACGCGCACACGCACACGCACACACACATGATAGTTTTTACTCCAATGTCCGTTCTGGATGGAAAGGCAGAATTTGTAAAAGGAATTCAAGCCTTTCTTTCTCATTGTGTGCACGTGTATGTGTGTGTGTGGATGTCTGTAGTCAAATGTGTGTGTGTGAGCGTGTGTGGGTGTGTGTTTGCGTGCGTGCGTGTATCTATGTGTTTGTCGGTGTGTGTGCAGAATTGTGTGTGTGTGTGTGTGTATGTGTTGGGGGGTGGTGTGAGTGTGAGTGTGTGTGTGACAGAGATTGAAAGAGAGCCCTACTGTTAAAGTGAGATTGATTCATTGGATGCAGCCAGACGGCCTGAGAGTGGTTGGTCGGGTCTCATTCCAAATACTTTGTTCCTTCCCTCCCCATAAGGGCTGCGGGCTGGCAGAGGGAACAAGGCTGGTTGAGTCTTATACTATAGAAGCACTGCGCACAGGTCAATGTGCGTGAGGTTGGGATTAAAACAAAACGCTAATGATGCAGAAGAAAGATACAACCCCCTCTTCCTTAAACTCTTGTGCCCTCTTGCTTTCATTCTAATAGCTTAAAGCAAACACACAAAAGAATAAGCCATTTTGGGGTTTCAGATAAGCAATTTTTGGGGTTTCATCAAAGCTTTACCGTGACAAAGACCAGCTGTGCTCTAAAACATTATAACAATATAAAGTTGTAAATAAAGTACAGGTGTTCACAGACTCCCCTCCCCCCAACACACACCACACAGACCCAAACACACACATACACATACAGAAACACACACACATACACACACACGCACAGACACACACACACGCATACTTCATCAATATGGATTTAAGCCACAAACATGAGTTTTGTGTATATATAGATCTTCTACAGGCCTTGTGTGCATCGTGTGGGAACCATCTGTTCCTCCACATGCTTTGGGGCTTCTTGGTATGCTGGTACACGAGACAAGAAGCGCCATCTACTGCTTACCCTAGTACTTACTCTGGTTCCGCTGTTTGAAGAATGGCTAGGTATTTAGCCTAATAGCTCGCAGTTTAAGGGCTTATACCAGTTATGATCCTGTTTCTTTAAAACTTTAGGTGCTATTTTATTTTTTTACGAACACAAAGCATTTATTTTACCTTGAAAATCAAGATTTATATCCAATGTGTACAACTCTGCTAGCAGTAGTGGCAGTCCGGTAATGGCTGTGTGTTTCAGGGCCATGGTTGCGTTGTGTGAATATAAAAACATGCTGCTTAGTGTTGTAGTTGGCGTTCAACTCACAGCCCAGAGCTTCTGTTCAAGACCCAATATCCGTAGACTCACTGGGGGCTTCCTAGAGAGTGATTCTCCCCCCCCCCCCCGGCAGCCCTGCTCTGGGTTACAGCAGAATGACAAAAGAGCAGTAATGTTGGAAATGGCCGTAACCTCAGCCTAAGTTTAATGAACTAGTCCATCTCGGAGGTCGGGAGAAATTAAATGGGTGGTAGGGGAGGATGACAGTAATTGAGACGAATAGAAACATCTACTCAATTCACGCTGTAATGGGGTGGAATAAAAAGATGGGAACCTGAGTGTATAATAATGAAAACGTTCCCTCTCATTCTGCCTTATCATCTGCATTCTCTAGCCCTACACACATACACGGGTGTGTGCAGACACACACACACAGGTAAATAAATGAGACGCACATTTGAGGAGGTGTGGAAGGAAAAAGTGTGGGAGCCATCTTGTCCAAGTGTGTCTCAATGATCCCGTTAATTGGTAGCAAATTGGACAGAATTCATCACCTGAACAGAACAGTTCTGTTCATATGTTATCACCAAAGAACATGTACTTGCTACAATTCCTGTCTTGCGGGTCAGAATTGAAATCAAGTCATGCAAGTTATTCCCCTTGTTTCCACTCTTCACAAGATACCTCTTTACCATTTGAATATATGATGTGATATTTTATTGCCTTTTCAACTGCGATCTTGTTCCGCAAATCAGACTTTAGATTCAGAAGCTAAAGCCTGATAGCAGAAGAGTGTCTGGGTGAAGGTTATTTTGATGTTCTTTCACTTACATTTTTGTTCCGACCAATCATGTCGCTAGAGGCGTGGATATGTGAGCGCATAATTGCCTTATGCCCTGTTTACACCTACCCGATAGTGGGCCCCGATGGTGCCCGAAGGCTAAATCAGCAGCTATCTTTATAACATCGGCAAATAGCGTGGTTGCATCGGGAAACACTGTTACTCTTCCCGGGAACATCGTTAGACAACGGGAAGAAAAGCTCAATGATCGGGCAACATCGGGTAACATCGGCAAAGAACGAACATGTTTGTTCATTTTGGGTCTATCGGGGTAGAATCGGTTACCAGGTGTTGCTATGGGCTAATCGGCTATAATCGGGAATAGAACGGGACTACAGGAGTATAACGTAAGACATTGCAAGTCGTTCGGGAATTTTCCTGGGGTACATCGGCTATATTCGTTAATCTTCCGCGCTTTATCGTGTTTATATCGGCAACCTCAACACACGAAAGACCCTCGAGAACCCTCGACAAATAACGATTGTGACCAAATTGTGTTAAGGAAGACCCTCTATCTGCCACTTGGGTATAAATAGGGGGTGATGGATGGATGTCCTACTTTTATAATTAAAGGGGTACTTCGCCCATTTAGAACCGGCGTTCCATTATTATAAAATCGCTATTGTAATATAAATAAATATATAAATAAATATCAGTCTAAACCAGTCTCCCCTTTGCCTTCTCCCGAAATGACGCCAAATGACGCCAAACGCGTCATTTGACGTGTTTGGCGTCATTCGAAATGACGTCAAATGACGCCAAACGCAGTTCGGGTGTCTTCCCTGGCATAAATCGTTATGTTATCTTTATAACATCGGATATGTGTAAATGCTACCCCGATAAATTGACCCGATCATACATTTTTAGCCCGATGTCACCCGAATCACCACGACTTCCACATCGGTGGTCCATCGGCCATTAGTGGCCATTAGCGGGATGGTGTAAACGGGGCATTACCGCCAGCACAAAGTCAGCCAGTATTCAAGTGTTCCCAGCGGACAGACATGCTAAAACATCATGTCGCAACGCCAACGTGCTTAGAAAGTCTTGAAATGTTTACAATGAACAGTGTATTGTGTGTTCAGTGTAGAAATACAAACAAGGACTCAGAAAAACGCTTTAACTTTTTACACACACACACATACACATCTGGTACTACATATGTACGTTATAGTTTTTACTGCAGAAGAGAGCAGTAACAGGGTTGATCGTTGCTCATGTTTTTCCTCACAAGCAGCCCTAATCAGAGCCTTCACCAAAGCCCCCATTGGACCTCCAAGACTAAATGTGTCTTTGTTTTGCGGCTATTTTTTTTTTGTGTGTGTGTATGGGCACTGTGTCCCTCTGTGGGAATCAGACGATGACACAGAGCCATCTATCTGTGTTAGTTTATGTCTGATGTCTCTGTTTGCCTGTCTGGCTGCTTGGTGTTGTGTTTTATGGGCTCACATCCTACTCTGACCACAACACTGAAAGGCTCAGATTGGACCACTTGGTTGAATTTATTTTGAAAAGGCAGATGAAGGAAGACACCATTATGGAGCAGTTAATTTAACGTGGGCATCTGTACATTTCTGTGTGTGTGTGTCTTAATATGCGTGTGTGTGAACGTGTGTGTATGCATGTGTGTATGCGTGTGCTTATTCACGTGTGTGTGTGCGTCTGTATGTGCGGGTTGTGTGTGTGCGTGTGTGGGGTTCATGTTTAAATATTATTTTGTGTTATTCCTTGGGCCAGCTTCCACTGTCACTCAGGTTTCAAAGGGACTTTTCATAGAGAAAGTCTGTCTCTTTGATTTGGTCCGGAAGTCACTATTCTATCCAAGAGGAGACTCAGAGTCAAGAGACTGAAATAGAGTTCACTAAAAAATTCTTATATACAAATATCACACCAAAACGAACGTGTCCATTCTGTGTGTATTCTGTCTGCCCATTGTTTTCTGTGTCATTTAAGTAAACGGTGATCAAAGAAGGCAAAGGGTGGTTGTTTATTTTACTCTGGCAGTGTTATAAAAATGTGTTGCCTAGTGTGTGTGTGTGTGTGTGTGTGTGTGTGTGTGTGTGTGTGTGTGTGTGTGTGTGTGTGTGTGTGTGAGAGAGAACTAGTAAACATTAAGTTTGGTGGATGACTCCAACAAAGTGTCCATCCGAGGTGCATACATTTCTTAGCATGGGTAGCTCTGGTTAGCCTCGGTTAGCCTCTAACCAACAGATAGTCACGTTTGCGTTCTGGAGGGAGTCAGTCTGGGCCCAGTTTCCCGATAACAATGGATCCATGCTCGTACTATCATTCTCACAAAGGATTTTTCGAACCTTCTTAAAAAAAAAATCTGTTACCCGAAACTCCTCTCAACATGAACGCGCGTGCAATGCTCTCACGGTGTTTGTAGGCTTGTAACTGTCCAATGAAATGGGCTCTGTAGGAGGGGGAGACACAAGAATGTTGTAAGATTAAACTATATTTTTTGGCAGCCAAAAAATATCTCCGGATCAAGGCCAACGGCAGAGTAGCCTACAAAAAGAATGGACTAATATGAATGCTCAAGATTATTAAACACAATTGATGCGCAGCAAAGAGAGCAGACTTTCTCTGATTCCACGTAATTTTTCCTTGTATGGCACGCATTCTCTAGTCTCTATATTTGGTGTAAACATTAGAAATGCAATATTCCATTCGTTCATTATCATTCAAACGCAGAGGCATTTATACGGCTTTTGCTGACCCGAATAGGAGAGATTTAGATCCTGCCCGTATTGTTGGGTAGGGGTATTACGGTGTGGGCAATGTAAGTGGGAAAGCGCACAATGTTAACGATGCTTTCAGGAAACTGGGCCCTGGCCTTTGCTGGGCAGCAATTGATTTCCGAATATGGGCGCACTTTTGTTGCTCATTGTTCATTGATTATGACCTCTAGCCAATCAGACACTCGGGCACTTTTCACTCGAGCCAAATCATGTTGTTATTAAAGTTTAAACATTTTAGTCTAAGAAAATCCTACCGTGTGTCCTCCTTTGTTTTATAATTGATATTGAAGAAGCTTGCTTTGAATATTGTCCCAGTTTAGGACCCACTTTAAGCAAAGACAGGCTTTACCTTCTCTCCCAATTGTGGCTAATGCACTTTTTTCGCCCTCACTCATGGACGCAGTGTTCAAATTATGGTTTAGGAATTGTCTAAAACGGGTAAAGGATCTTTTTAAGAACGATGTGTTCATGTATTTTGAGCAGTTAGCAAGTGAATATAATATCCCCCGCTCAATTTTTTCAGGTATTTACAGTTGCGCGCCTATGTTGGGAAACATTTCTCTTCTTTCCATTACTCCCGCCGAATAGTTGGATAGATGAGTGGTTGGATGGGGATCCAACGACGAGGTCCCTTACAAGGTGGCAGTATTTCTTGCCCAGTCAGAAACCATAGCCTTCTCATCTTTGTTAGCTCAACACCTTATTTAATTTAATTGGAAACCAGCTACCCCTCCTACACACAGGCATTGCGTAGGGGATGTAATGAAGCATTTAAATCTTGAGAAGCTCAAATATGCAACAAGGGGATCCCCCCAGAGAATTTTAACGGTCTGGCAGCCATTAGACTACTTTCTTTGGAAATGTCCTGCGAGAGACACTGAAATATAGTACCGTTTCTATAATTTGTGTCATAATTTGAGAGAGAGAATGAAGGAGATAGACAGAGAGAGTGACGCGATGGAAGCAGTTCATCACAGAGTACAAAGAGCAGAAAAGAGGAGTGCAGAGGAGCGGTGGAAAGGCCATGAGAGAAATGACGGACAGATAAAAGACTCCAATGCAAATTAAACGCTATTTTAATGTACTAATCTGAGGCTTTTTTCAGTCAAACACACAAAGGCATTAAAGAAGACAGATGTTGAGGTAATGAAACTGGACTAGATGAGGCTGGGGTGCTCCAAGAGTGTTTGTGGGGAGAATCAGAGGCAGAAGAGACGTCTGATAAGACAGATAAGGACTGAGTAATTATAATCTGCTCAGGCACCAGGCCGATAATGGAAGCGCGCGCTGTATGTCTATAAGCCTGACCTCATGCGGCCTGGATCTTTCTGTGGACTGCTTTGCCATGTTAATTAGGCCTGCTTGTGTCCCTGCTCCCCATAACATGGACCGGCAGCAGATCCAGACTCAAGGGAACCCCGGTCGGACGTATAGATGGGAGGCTGAAGGGAAATGATTGAAACGCATTTCAATATTCACACTGAAATGGAATAAAAGTAATAAGCTCATTAAGTCGACCTGTAATCTTGTTTCCATTCAATGCCTTCCCTCATGAGGTCTCCTGGCATTTAGTCCTATGAGAAAAGTAATATCCTCTTATGTTATAGACAGTTGAGGGTTTGTATTTCAAACCAGTTCTCCTCAATAACATAATTATTCCATAGTAACCAACAGTCTCTTTGATTCAGCTGACCCACCTTATCGTCTTCACCCTGACTTCAATTTGAACCCCCCGGCTTCAGGACGTCTGAGTCATAAAATATCACAGCAGTGGAACCTATTATAAACATACCATTTCTTTTCTCGACCATCCAGCCTTACTTGGCCCAGTCATTTCTTACCAATGACCCATGCAGAATGTGTGAGGCTTAAATGGAGCTGAGATGAGTTCAGTGTGTGTGAAGGGGAGAAGGACTCTCACTCCTCAAGTCCTGCTTCTGCAGGCTTTCGGACCTATTTGATGAACTTGCTCATGTAGGTGTGTGTACGTGTGTGTGTGGGCATGTGTGTGTGCGTGTGTGTGAATGTGTGTGTTTGTATTTGTGTGTGTGTGTGTCTGTACGTGTGTGTTCAATTTGGTGTGTGTGTGCCAGAGTTTAGAGCAGAAGGTTCTGTTACCTGATTTGGGAATAATAATCCATAATTATGCAGCTGCCCACGCAAACACACATTTACACATCCCAACGCCAACACCATAAAAATAGACACTCTAGCAGAGCCTTTCATTTTTTTTCTCTTGCAAGATGCAGATTGACGTCCCCCGACTTTTTACAGACCCAATACGCACGCACGCACGAACGCACGCACGCGCACACACACGCTCGAGCGGGTCAGAACAATGTGTCGTTACTGTTGTTTGCTTCACTCTGAACCGGTATATCTTGTTGATGTCTAACACCATGGGCAGCTCTGATTGGTTCATTAGGCTTTAGGTCCAGATGAAGGCGAGGTGTTTAATTTGGTCTGCCTCGAGGGCAGGAAAGACAAACGCAGGAGCAGGCCGTCTACTTGCTGGCATTAGCAATGAAGTACAGAAGAAGAATGTGGTATGTGTGTTGATGTTGATCTGTGTGTGTCGTGTCAGCTGGTAATCTGGTGTTGTTGTTGACAGATGCAGAGACTGACTGATTGGCTGGCTGGAGAGAACCCATATTGACTCATCCTCTGATCCTGACTGTCAGTCAGCCTAAGCAGCTTATTTGAGTATTTAAAAAAAGCCTATATGGTGCCATGTTAAACCAACACCGAAGAGGCCCAAGCCAAAAATATGCACAATGCAACGGTAATATCCCCTAGTCTAATGTCTAAAAAAGAGAAGGACACAATAATCCCCTCTCACTCTCCCTCTCTGACATACACAAACACACGCACGCACACACGCATGCACACGCACGCACACACAGATACGAACACACGCACGCATGCACAAACGCACGCATACACACACACACACACACAGACACACACACACACACACACACACACACACACACCCATGCACACGTATGCGCACACAGAAACACACAATCATGCTCTTACCTCTCTCATGCCACAGACAGCTGTGTCGTCTTCATTCATTGGCTGGGAGAGAGAGTGACTTGTGAGGCATGCAACACTAATTAAGGCCTGGCATGATTGGAAATATCGCAGAGTGCCATATCATTTTAATGGCAGCCTCTAATACGCCCAGCTACCAGGCCTAATTGGATTCTGATCGGCCGCTAATGAAGATGCACTTCCTGTGGGCCGGACGTGACAAGTCATCCGTTTCACCCGGACGCCTCAAGGTGCCAACGGACACACGGTCTCAGACGCTCCCCTCAGCACACGTGACAGGGGACAGGTGCCATGGGGCGTGTGGAATGAGTCGTCCTATGAAGCCCATCTACTGGTTCAGCGCAGGGGTGCCTTTGGACGGAAATGGGATATTTTGAGTTACTCATCCTGGTGCCTCTGGGAGGGTCTCTGAATGAGGCCGCTGATTGGTCTCACAGAGCCTCCTGCACGCTGAAATCTACAGTTAAAGGAAGGAGTGTATCAATCGTAACTTTCTTTTCATTTAGCTTTAGACTTAGAATTACAGTTGGACTCGTTTTTTTATGGGCGTGGGTAACACTTCATAGCAATGTTCAATCATCAGCCATTCCTAAGCCTTTAGTTTATGATGAACTAATCATTAAGTTCATCCTCCGACCGGTAGAGGACCACACCGAGATAATTTGAATAGCTTTGAGCTGGGAAGTCTTTAACTTATCAATTAATTTTAAATTTCCAAGGCCATGACCAAAAATGCCTCTGAACGCAATTGGATGAGCCTACAACCGATCAGAGAGAGGGAATGCAGGACACATCAGAAGGAGGCCATCTGGGTTGTTTTAAAAAATGCCTTAATTGCACTCAATAGGGTTATCCCCTGAACAGTCTTCGTATCAAACCTGGACTGTCCCTGATAGCCACAAGGAGGACGGAGCGATGGTTCCGGTACAGGAGAGACTCACAGTGTAATGGGTTTGAGGTTGGACACAAGAACAGCTCAGACTGAAACCAGCGTTGGAACAGTTCAACAGTTTATTGTCCAAACAGGGGAGGGAATCCAAGCAAACTGGAGACAGACAAGGGGCGAGCAGGCAGAAGAGTCAGGGACAGAAGGCTGTTCAGGTTACCAAGGCAGGGACGACGAGTACGGGTCAGGGACAAGCAGGGTAGAAACCAAGGAAGCAATCCGGGAAATAATACTAGAGAGCTTTGCATGCTGCTAACGGTAGTAGCGTGGTGCTACTCTGTGAGCGACTCGCGGCGTGCTGCTCCCGTAATTTGCATGTTTTCTGAGTTGTTTTGTGTTTTCTGAGAGTCCTTAAGTGCGGTATTTAACGACAGCAAGTATGACTACCACGTTCAAGTATTTAGCGAGTTTGTGTGTCCTGATCACCTTTCTGGAGCCAGTATTTGCGATCTGTATTACACCGGCAAATCCAATGACACGCCATGGAGGGAGGCTCACCTACTCACGGGAGACTTTGCAGGAGCTGCGGCCTGCCTCGCTGGATCTACAAGCAACACTTTCTTCCCTGAATGGGATTCCTCAGCATCTACAGAGGAATCATTACATCAAGCGCATTCGTAGGAAAAGGGGATCCAGAGGAATAAGGAACAGAATGAGGAGGTGAGGAAAGAGGCTGCCACTACCTGCAATAACTCTCTCCAATGTGCGGTCATTACGCAACAAAATAACTGAACTTTCCGCACTCATCATCTTGACTCAGACTACCGTCAAGCCAGCCTATTTTGTTTCACGGAGACATGGTTGTCGGAAGAAATAACCAATGTCGATATAGATGGTTTTAAGATCATCCGTTTTGACAGAGACACTCGGATGACGCGGAAGTCGATAGGGGGCGGGCTCTGTATGGCTGTCAACACAAAGTGGGCTGTCAACTTCACTGTCAGAGATACTGAATGTAGCAAACACCATGAAATTATGACAGTGTTGTTCAGGCCTCACTACCTTCCCAGTGAATATACACAGATTACAGCTATCCTAGTGTATGTCCCTGGACCTGATATCGCATTTGCAGTGGAGCGCATTGCTGACTGTTTCAACAGAGCTGTCTATCAGAGCAGCGATCAGCGGTCTTCCTGCTCGGGGATTTTAACAGATGCGATGTCACCACATTGCTTCCAAACTTGGAGCAGTATGTCACCACACCTACCAGACTTGACAGAATGCTGGATCTGTGTTTCGGTAACATACCGGGGGTCTCCTTTATAAAACTGTGCGTGGGATCGCTACTAAAAGTGTACGTGCGCCCAAAAGCCAAGTTTTGCGTGCGCCAAAAAATATTCAGATTTATAAAACCCTGCGTACGCACACCGTATGCAATCTTTTCTTTATAAATCACAGACTGCCTGTGTGCGCAGCTGAATCAGCTTCACGTTCCACCCTGTACACGCCCCTTTTTAACCATAAATGGTCAATGCAAATGACCTCATGAATTCGATCTGCATATAAAACAGACTCAGATGCAAGTATTATGTCTTGTCAGAAACAATGGTACTGAGAGAAAAGCAAAAAAGCGAAATTTCACGGAGGTTGAAGCGGAGACACACACGAGATGGAGGCCCGAAAAGTAGTTTTGTTCGGCGGTCACGGGATTGGGATCGCCAACAACAAAAAGCAGAGTGAGTGGCAACATGTTGCTGCAGCAGTGAACTCTGTCAGTAGCACGGAGCGCACAGTCCCAGAATTAAAAAAGAAGTGGTCTGACATAAAGTTACATATTTTTATGTAGCCTACCAATAAATCGTTATGGTCGCTAAAGACCCTCTCCCTCGGAATCCTGCCATTTGCATGGTCTGCCAGAAGTGCCATATGGTGCAGCATTACCACGGCGCTCACCTCTGTATTTATAGGGTTACGGTAATAAGACTGACCGAGAACACCTTGGATAATCAGTTTGTAATCACCCACGTAAAATGTTCTTGAACATAACCCCTTTTTAATGCCTGATTTGTCATGAAAAGCATCAAGAGTAACGGACAACGATTGTGATGAGGATTGTGGCTTGGTTTTCCACACTTGGGATTTAATTGAGATTTGAGTATGTGTTTACAGTGTCACATAAAATATTATGTTATTGACACATGTTGGACAAATGCTTTATTCCATGCAGTCGCGCCGTCAGTGGACAGTATGGAGTGACGGAATTAAATATAGAGATTTTTTTTATTTCTATTCTAAGGAGATGTTTCTGGAGTTATAACTGAGAAATAACGCAGTTGACTTAAATTATTCTGATTACATAGATTTAACGCATGATACGGGTTGAAATTAAATTTATGAAGGGCGATGATAAAACATAATCGTTCTTCTCACTCTACAATTCTTCGGTCTGACTTCAGTTCACCACCACACCATCTGTGTCGCCAATTCTCCTTTTCCTCTAAACTATGCGTACGCATGGGTCAGAGTTTGCTTAGGGCTGCGCACATTTTCCCGTCAAGTTGGTTTCTTATAGATCACAACCTTGGCGTGGAAAGTCACGTACGCCAATTTCAGCCCCGTTTTGTGCGTACGCAACGGTTTATTAATGAGACCCCGGGAGCTTATGACTCAAAGCCCCGCCCACCACTCGGTGACTCCGATCACAATGTCGTTGCACTGACTACGCCAACTTTGCTGAGCAGCTCAACACCTACTACAGCAGGTTCGACATGCCACACCCCCAGAATGACTGGACCCTCACCAGCGGTTCATCACTCACAGTGGATAAACGGAAGGTCACATCCATACTGGGCCGCATCAACCCTTACAAAGCTTCTTGGCCGGACAGGCTCAGGGGCAAGGGGTTGTGGGCATGCTCAGCTCAGCTGAGTGATGTCATCACTCAGCTATTCCAGCATCTCCTTGACTCCAGCTGTGTCCCACGGATGTGGAAGGAGTTCACGCTTATACCGGTGCTGAAGAAATCCAACGCCAGGGAGATTAAGGACTTCAGACCGGTGGCACTCACATCCATTCTCTCTAGAGGTATGGAGAGGGTGGTAAGTGATCACCTCACTGCTATGGTGGTGGACAGGCTTGACCCACTCCAGTTTGCCTATAGGGCAAAGTAGGGCTGGGCGATATGGCTGAAAACTGTATCATGATATAAGTGTTTCATATCGGTCGATATCGATAATTATCGATAATTTGTATGACCTTTTTTAAATAAGGACCAGGAGAAAAATATACTTTTTTTTTTTTAATCTGAACTATTATGCTTTTTCGACTTTTATGACCTATAAACGTTGTTATAATGATTGATAGTCATAATGCAGGTCAAAAAAATGCAGGTCACAACTCATTATTTTGAGATAGTATCTCATTATTTTGAGAAAGTATCTCGTTATTTTGAGATAGTATCTCGTTATTTTGACATAGTATCTCATTATTTTGAGATACTATCTCATTATTTTGAGATAACTTCTCAACAGGACCAGACCAGTCATTGTAGCCTAATTGTAGCTTATCCATAGGTGCTACATATAGCCTATTATTACAGTAGATTAGCTGGAGATGATGAACTCGATTATTAAAGATTATTTCAGACGGAGATATACAAATGCTGAAATTTTGGCTCGATTATCTATTGAGCACCACATAAACATTAGTAAAAGAACTCTAGAAAGAGTGCTTCATAGGAATCAGCTGTGGCGAAGACGCAATAAGGCGGACATCGGAAAAGTAGCCGATTTGATACATCGCCAATTACAGTCCTCTGGCCAACAACATGGCTACAGGTGAATGCAACAGAAGTGTTGGATGGCAGGGATCATCACGGACAGAGAGACCGTTCGTCTCTTGCTGCGTCAAATGGATGGTGGTGGCGTGGATCTCTGTGCACGGCACCGTCTGAGACGTAGAGTCTATGTCAGTCGTGGCCCGAATTATGTGTGGCACATAGATGGATATGACAAATTGAAGCCGTATGGGATATGCATCAGTGGTTGCATTGATGGGTTCTCGCGAAAGATGATCTGGCTAAACACCCACTCAACTAACAGCGACCCACGTCTTATAGCGGGGTATTTCATTGATTCAGTGATGCCGCATGGTCGCCCATTGAAAGTGAGATTGGATCACGGGACGGAGAACACACACATTGCCGCAATGCAAAGTTTTATGCACGGCAGTGAAAACGGCATTTCCCCAGACTGTGTCACTCTAGGTCCAAGCACGGGGAACCAACGTATTGAACGCTGGTGGTGTACGTTGCGGAGTGAGTGTACTCAGTTCTGGATGGACCATTTCGAACTATTTCAAAATAATGAGATGCTATCTCAAAATAATGAGATGTTATCTCAAAATAATGAGAACTGTCAAAATAACGAGATACTATCTCAAAATAATGAGATCATATGTCAAAATAATGAGTTATGACCTGCATTTTTTTTTCTTTTACCTGGCGGAAACGGGCTTCCATATGAAAGCGCCCAGATGAGAGGAAGAGTTTCCCGAAAATCTACATCGTTTTTTGGTTGTAGGCAGACAATGGAAATGAATGTCAACAACACAGCCATGGAAAACACTCAAAAAAATACCATCCCGATGAAAACTTAACAATTATCAATAATAAAGTGCAAACAAACAAAAATTAAGTGTTACAAAAACATGTGCAAAGTGTAAAATGTAAACATATAGAAACCTGAGACCCGAGAAGAACTATCTAATATATATTTTTTACTGCAAGTTCAGAGCAAAAAAGTTCACCCTCTGGTGAATAACATTTCTTTTTTTAAATAAATGCAGTGTTTAGTAAACATCGAAGAAATTCAAGTAAAACTGAGGTATACTTAACCTTTACATCTGTAACATCTAAACTATTCATTTTATTGAAAAACAAATCAAAGAGGCATTCGCAAGGACAGCTACGTGTCTGGTCCCGATTTCCAACAGCTGGCGTAGCCACGACAACAAGCGACGCATTCGGCTGGTCACCAGTTAACACGGTCACGAGACACCGGGCTTCTCACCGGTAGAGCGGAAGCATATCCTTATGCTTCCGTTATGTCTTTGTAGCGTTTGGATGTTTTGTCATAAGGCACTGATGCGGAGTACCTCTCCATGGTGGTCTGCTGCTGCTTTTGCGGCGTTGCATTTGCAGATGTTGTTGGCCGTTTTTTTGATACGGCTGTGCTCTAAAGGGTGAGAGCGGCTACGGTGGTTAAATACGTTTGTTGTACTCCCAGTCTTGCCGGGGACTATGCTCTTGCATAATTTACAGACAACATTAGTCTGACTACGGTCTGACTTGTAAAATCCAAAATAACTGCCATACTGGCGAGCTGACATTTCCATTTTTATCGACTATTTCCTCGCTCGTTGCGGTACTCATCTTTCACATCCCACAGCACGCTGTTTCTGTGAACACGAGGCAATGAGATGGCGCAACCAAACTTGATACTGTTACATGATTGGCTATTAGCATGTCAGATACGTTGCTGGTGCGTTGCGAACCGACTCAGATCTGACGCCATGCCCACACTTCAAGCTTATTATTTAGCTCGGTCGAAGCTGTTGTCGCGGTAGCATTGGCAGAGTACCAGGCGCTCCAAAATAGGTAGGCTATAGGCCATAGGCAGAGATACGGACGCAGTAAGGTATTGCAGTAATACGAGTGATTGAAATGGCCATTTAAACCACCAAAGCGGTCCAAGCACTATGAAAACAGTTCATGCTTCAAGTCACACTGGTCGCAGCCATCTTGAATAGTTCAACCAACGTTGCTTCGCAACCTCTGGTTCAAAGCGGAGCTAGAAGTAGACTTTTTGCTCCGGTTTCTTACAACGAGGAATAAAAAATAATAATAATAATATCGAAACGTTCTATCAAACACATTTTCTATTGATGGGTGTTTCTGCAACTACAGGCACTTTTAAGTCCCAGTAGGGAAATTTGGGATTCATGTTAAGATAAATCATATAAAGCTTGATAAGTATAAACACAGTGTTATAACACATCTTGACCTAAAAAATCTTTACTAAATAATGTGATTTAATGCAATTTATGAAGCATTTTATGGGTCAAAACACCACTTTTGTTCATGTCCCACCACTGTGGTCTCAAGGTTGAGATGCGTAAAATTAGGTAATTCAATTACAATATGACATTATTTTAAATGCAATTGTTTCATAAACATATTACTCTACACCATGTAAAAAAATGAAATTTGTTTACCGATTATTGATTGGATTTTTTCGTCTAAATGCGTCTGTCCCACACTTCTGAGTCCTTACCGCGACACTGGACAAATGTCGCGATGAGGACTTGTTTGGAAAGCCAAACAAATCTAGTTTCTATGGAAACGGCAGTTGGTAAGTGAGCACTTGGATGACAGGTTGGGCCACCCACTAGGTGCCCCTCAAGGTCAAGCAAAAACAAGGTAAAGATCATACTTTCTTTGGAGGTATTTATTGTGTGTCCTTACCATACAGCGTAGAAATTGTGTGTTTTGAACTAAATTTTTAAAAATAAGTTAATATTACTGTTTAATTCATGTATATTAGTTGCTAAGAGTCAAAGCTAACATAGCAATCCTTGCTAGCTGCCATGAATCTGCAATATTAGCTAAAATGTCATTACCGCAACGTGTCCTTACCGCAGCAGCTTTAGGTGTTGCGGTAAAGACCTTGTGTCGCGGTAGAGACAAATTCAAGGTGATATATTGTATTGCAAATATTAAAAGGGAACTACACCCATTTTCAAAATTCATACATGTTATTACTATGGTCTGTTATGTCATACATTATTATTTTAAACTAAACATAAACATGTCAATTGTTCAACCCTAGATGAGACCAAATTCATCTACAATAAGATCACGGAAATGCAGAGAGGAAATGAGAAAAGACCCGGACAGATACGAAGCGTATCTCCGGAAGGAAAAAGAGCGTTACAAAAAAAGAAGTGAGAAAGGGCAGATAAAGAGTGTCTCCCAACTGACGAAAAGAGAGACAAATCTGGAAAGAAGACAGTGGAGGATAAATAAAAGGAACCAGAGGGAAAAAAACAAAATGCTGGAGGCCTCAAATCACTTTGTTTCTACAAACACACCACCACTATCCCCAGAAGTCTTACCTGTGGATGAAGCTGTTCATGACTTACCTGTTGTTCCTCAGGAACCTGCTGGTGTCTTACCTAATGTGGTAGTTGCTCAGAAGAGGGGGCGTAAAAAAGTGAAAAAGAGGCAATCAAAGATGTACTTAGAACTCAAAGATGCAAAGTTCAAGCTTAAGAAGGCATTGGCCTCAGTCGAAAAGTACAGGAAGCGTTGTCTCAGGCTTTCAAAGACGAAACATCCGACTGACTCACCCCAAACCAAAGCCCGCCACCAAAGTCACACATCCCAACGCCAAATTAGAAAGGTTCTTCTGTTCCATAATGTCATTATGGCAGAGCTGAAGGAGAGTAGCAACTCATTGACCAACCCTAAAGAGAAGCAGATCCTTTCAAAAGTGATTTCAGGAAAGATCATAAAGAAATATCGACTTGGAAACTATGCACATCAAGAGTTCGGGTTCTCACAAAAGATGATGAGAGCGAACCGAAAGAGGCCAAACTCCCTGGATTATCACAGGAAACAACAATCAAATGTGATCACCAACACTGATGACTTAACAGTGGCACAATTTCTTGAAAGGGATGACAACAGCAGGGCCACCACAGGAAAACGGGACACAAAAACTAAAAAGCAACTGAAAATGCAGAAGCGCCTACTCTCCGATTCTCTTAAGAATCTACACCTGAAATTCAAAGCAGAGAATCCAAACATCAAAATCTCCAACAGTGAGTTTTGCAAGAGAAAACCCTTTTGGGTTGTACATCCATCAGTCAGAGACAGGGAAACATGTCTCTGTAAGATATGTGAAAATGCACAATTCATGGCAGACAGGCTATACCAGCAAAGTGTAGTGAAGACCAGCAAGGTTGCAGACTTGATGCTATCCATGTGTTGTAGTCCATCAAAAGAGTGCATGTACAGGGAATGCTCCAACTGCAGAAAGAAAGCACTCCATATTCAGCCGTTTGAAGAGGGGGGTCAGACGTGGTGGCATCATTGGCAACACAAAGCAGAGGAGAGAGAGAAAAAGTCCAAAGAAATGTACTGTTCATTTAACAACAAAGGAGAAGGTTTATGGAACCCTACAAGTCCTCATTGAAGACTTCTCTGAATTGCTGCAGGCAAAAATAGGACGGCATATTTACAACATTAAGCACCAGTATGCTACCTTGACAAAGCTAAAGAAGAATCTGACCGAAGAGGAGGTTTTACTGCATGTTGATTTTGCAGAAAACTATCTCTGCAAATATGCAACTGAAATACAGGCAGTGCACTTCGGGGATTCTCATAAACAGGTGAGCCGACACACAGTTGTGGCCTACACCAAGGCAGCACAATCTTCGTATTGCACTCTGTCATCCTCTTTCCGCCATGACCCTTCGGCCGTATGGACACATCTCAAACCAGTTCTGCACGATCTGCAGGAGAAAAATCCCAGCGTTAGAGTACTTCACATGGTCAGTGATGGACCAACCACGCAGTATCGTTGCAAGAAGAACTTCTTCTTCCTGTCGACAGAGCCCTTCAAGATGGGATTTAAAAAAGTGACATGGAATTTCCTTGAAGCAGGCCACGGCAAGGGACCAGCGGATGGTGTGGGTGCAGCAGTAAAGAGGACGGCAGATGCCCTCCTGGCAAAGGGGATGGACATACATAATGGGGCCATGTTGTTTGAGGAGCTGTCAAAGGTCAAGTCCTCTGTGACACTCTTCAATGTCACAGATGAGGAAATATCAGAGGTCGAGAGATCCCTGATCGATGATCTGCAGACAGTTAAAGGCACCATGAAGATCCACCAGATCCACACATCAGTCTCTGGGCAAATCATGTGGAGAGTGCTGAGCTGCTTCTGCAGAAACCCAGATCCATGCACCTGCTTCAGCCCACAGTGCGTCACCTTCGCTCCTGTATCAGAGCCTTCCATGGGAGCCCTCCATCAGCATCCTCCGACATTCCAGGAAACCAAGGCAATACAACCAATTCCTGATATCAATGAGGAGCTTATCGGGAAATGGTGTGTCGTTCTGTACGACAATGACCCTTACCCAGGCATCATTCAAGACATCGATACTGAGAGTTGTGCCTTGGTCAAAACAATGCACAGCGTTGGGGCCAATAGGTTTTATTGGCCGATGAAGGATGATGTGATCTGGTACACACACGAGAATGTGGTTGGACTTGTGCCAGAACCCAAACCAGTCACGACAAGGCACATGAAGCTTATGGACTCGGTTTGGCAGGAACTCTGCTCTCGTTTTAAGTAGTACTTGGTACACAAATTTAATGTGAGAGGCTGTTGGTGCCTCTCACATTACGATGTTAATGTTAGTGTATTTTTATTAATGTTCAAGCCACTTTAGGCCATAATATTTTAGAAAATCTGTTTAATCCAGTCTTTAATGACACATGTAATGCCTTTGTTAAGTTTACTTCCTACAGTAGCCTATTGTTAAGGATACATACCTGTATTTACATTTACCGTTGCATGGGGTCATCCCTATGTTCCCACAGCCTGATTGTCCCACAGCCCTATGTTCCTGAAATTGGCGACTAGGTTTAGGCATCACAGCTGCGTGATTAGGGTAAGTCGACAGGGAGAGGTTAGAATAGGAGTGAGACAGACACAAATAGACAGACAGACACCCTCTTCATTATACAGTAGTTAGATTACTTCGAAATGTAGGACCATCGGGCTGTGGGCATAGACATGCTCCCCATTGCGTCCTTACTGGCACAAGATGTCATTACCGCAGCAATGCTTTATTTTGATTGTAATTGTGATTTTCATTTGCAAAGGGATTTCAAAACTAATTTAGAGATGATTTACACATTAGAAATAACAATATCAGTCATAAAAATAATTAAAAAAAAATATTTTGTGTGTATGAAGACAATTGTCATATAAGATTACTTGTCAAAATCCCATGGTGTAGAGAAAAACATAAAATAACCTTTTTTTATTTATTTTTTTTATCAGTAATTACAATGATGCACAAAACTTGCTGAAAATCTATTTAAATGTGTTAATGTGCTAGAAATTTTAAAAATGAAAAATGTGTAAAATTGATGTTATTGTAATGTTGCGGTAAGGACATTTTGTGATTAATTTGATGAAAACCATAACAAATAAACAAGTTTCCAGATGAAAATCTTAATGACTACATGCAATGTTGTGTACCTGTTAATATATATTACAGACTCTGATGGTTAAAATTCAAATTCATAAAGGTTGATTTTTTTATTTTGGGAGAGTCAAAAGTGACCATAGTTGCAGAAACACCCTGATATTGATTACGTATCTATCGCGATACATATCGTTATCGTTTTATTGCCCAGCCCTAAGGCAAAGCGTGGGGTGGAGGATGCCTGCTTGACTCTCCTGGACACCGTTTGCAGACAGCTGGGGCCCGTTTCAGAAAGCAGGTTCAACAAACTCTAAGTTAAAACCTTAACTCTAGGTTGACCAACTCTGAGCTGTAAAACTCTGAATTTTCGGTTTCAGAACAGGTGATAGCGCTTAGTTCAATCAACTCTGAGTCAAGGTAACTCTGAAGCCGTTTCTCAATTCGCGTACTTGTGCGTGCTCGTGTGCTCGTGGACTCGTGAAACGTCATCAGTCGTTGCCCGAGCACTGTTCCAATTCGAAGCACGCATCAAGCGAGTACTGTCGTAAAACCCGGAAGTGTTCTGGATGCGTGCTCGATATCGCCGTTTCACCGAGCATGCATCGGAGGTGGCTCGTGTGTGCTTGCTCCCGCTATAAATCCCAGGATGCATTTCGCACTCGCAGCAGTACGAGGGCGGACAATATGGAGAAGACGCACAAGTTACAACTGTAGCTTAAGTTACTCTTAACTTATATATATATTTATATAATATATAGGCCTAATATAATAATAATAATATATAAATATATATATGTAAGGTCGTGTGTGTTTATAGCTTATACACATGACAGGACACTCATATCTTTTCAATTGTTATTCATTCAGAATATTTAAATACTATTTGAAAATGAAAGAGGCTGGGATTTTGTTTTATATAATTTGTTTATATTGTTCAGTAGTATATGCCTAAATGAGGCCGTAGCACAGTTAACGGACGAGCAGAGGTGGTGACGTAATCGAGTCCGCTGCTGTTCCAATTGCAGGTACGTACTCGCGTGCTCGCAAGTATGTGCTTGAAGTACAGACTTGCCAAGTACGTGCTAGCAAGTCATCGAGTCCGTAGTACGCGTGCTACGAATTGAGAAACGGCCTGAGTGAAGCTCGTGCATGAGGATATAAAAAGCCCTCATCAATGGAACACAGATAACATGATTCACCATGGCAACAAGTACTAACAAGCCTCGATCCTCCTACTTCTCCCCAGCGGAGTTGCAAATCTTAATGACTGCATATGCAGAAAGCGAGCATATCTTTTTACTAAAAAGCAATACTATGGCAGCAGCCAAAAAGCGGGAGCTCGCGTGGAAAAAAATAGCTGACCGAGTCAGAGTATTTGAGAAAAAGAAAATGTTTTCTCTTGAATGTTCCACTTATTCAACAATTATATTCCATATGTGTGTTTGTGCGCACAGGTGCAACACAACAGGCCCCAAACGGACTTGGCTGCAACTAAAAATGAAATATAAAAATGTAGTTCAAACAGATAAGGTATAATTTAAGTACAACCAATTGTGATGTTGTTTAGCCTGCCCTCATTAAACAGCATTTAGTGGCTGCATTCAACATGTGATAGATATATTTAAGTAATTAGGGAAATCTGCTAAACAAAGAAAAATCCCAACACTGCCAGTATTTAATATTGTCTATATGAAAGCAACACCTAAATGCCTTTTACACATACAAGTCTCCAAATTTGTGTTTTCTGGTTATCTTAAAATTTGACCTCCATTATAGCCAACAGAAAAAAGGCAGAGTCAGTTAGAAAGGATTGAAGCATATCATGTCTCTAACAGCTCTTCCATCTCGTGCATCAGCAGGGGGGTCAGGATTATTATCTGGATCATTGGGGGAAAGAGTAGGACATTGTTCTCCTCTAATAGTGGCAATGTTGTGGAGAACCAAACATGCCACTATAATGTCACAAGCCCTTTCCGGGGTGACCCTGAGCCTACGAAGGCACTGGAACCGGGCCTTGAGTATGCCGATGGTCATCTCCACTCTGGCTCGTGTCCTGCAGTGAGCCAAGTTGTAGTGTTGCTGTGGGCAAGGGTCAGGGTCAGGGTAAGGGGTCAGCAGATAGCGCTGGCAGGGGTACCCTCTGTCTCTGAGTAGATAACCATCAAACTCTCCTATGATAATACAATATACACTTTATTGTTTCAGTTGTAATAGGAGGAAACAAAATATTGATCATAGGATATAACTATATACTGGATATATAAACTATATTATAAACTCACCACGGGCAAATCCGGCACTCATAACTGCCGTATAACTGCCGTTATAAGGAGCATATATAACTAACTAACTCAGTGTAGACTCACAAAACATGAGTCATACACAGACCCAGGCCACTTCGCTTCCACATTATTTATCATGTGGGCTGCGTCACATATGATCTTCACAGTGGAGAACAGTAATTAGCTGTATAGTGAAGCATATTTCATTTGGAATGTTAAAGGCTACTATTTAGGCCTACCTGTACATTAATGCTGTGGACAGATTTCCTATTCACATAATCTCCTTCATTTATTGAAGGAGCTATGATAGGAATGTGAGTGCCATCTATGCAGCCAATCACACCTGGAAACCCTAAAATATATCAAATTGACTGATTAGTGCTTCAAGTCTCAAAGCTTTATGACATAAATGAATTACTGCTTAGACTGATACCTGCAATTCTGTGGAACTCTTCTTTGAGAAGTCTGGTGGGTCTGTGACTTGCGAACACTACAAACGTGCATAGTAGCCGTTTCAGTGCAAGTGTCACATTTCGGACAGCCCGACAGACAGTTGCCTTGGACACATGCTCTGCATCACCGACGTTATACAAAAAACTGCCGTTGGCAAAAAAACGAAGTGCAATACAAAGAATTTGCTCGGAACTGAGAGCGTGTTGACGATGTGTCATGTGAGCGATGTGAGGGCTGAGAATATTGTTTATATAAATGATTGATGATGCGGAGAAACGGAAACGCTCAAACAGGTAGCTACTCATCAGGGAATGATAAAACATCCAAGTATCTGCGCCTCGACATCAACTGGCTCTTCAATAAAAGGACACGCCATGTCTGCCACTGCCTTCAGTCTGCAGGCTTCAACTTAAGAGCAGGAGAAATTCAGGGTTAGTTGAAGAAAACCTGCCAGCGAGCAGGTTAGGTTCACGGAGTATGTTGCCAGGGTAACTGACTCAGAGTAAAGCTGAACTGGCTTTGTGAAACTGAAAAACCAGAGTTTCCCTCATCTCAGGGTTAACTAACTCAGAGTTTTCACTAAACCTGCTTTCTGAAACGGGCCCCTGGACTCCCCACACTCAGATTTTATTCATGGACTTTTCTTCCGCTTTTAAACACAGTCAACCTAGCCAACCTCTGCAACCGCCTACTGCATCTATAAGTCCACCCATCACTTATCCGGTGGATAAAAGACTTCCTGCAGGTCTCAGCACGTGGTGGTAAATGGCTTTCAATCCAAGAACATGATTTTAAACACTGGTGTGATTTATCTCTGATTTTATTTTCCATCTACACAAACAACATAAACAAAAACAGTGACATTTTCCTTTTGAAGTATGCAGATGACATGGCCCTGGTGGCCGACATCAAGGATCACTCCTCTCTGGCTGCCTACTATCAGCAGGTCAACACCCTGATGCTGTGGATAAAAGTGTTGTGTTTTGGAGGGAGGCGAACATCTTCCCCCCCAACCTCTCTTTGAACCTCTGAGACTGAATGGGCAGACTATTGAGCAGGTAGAGGCCTTTAGATACCTTGGCAAATATATCGACAGCGACATGACCTTCTCCCACTACACAGACATCACCTGACACAACGCCTGTTCCTGCTGTGGAAACTCAGGAGCTTTGATGTCAGACAGGACCTTTTAACAGCTGTCTATAAATCACTCATAGAATCTGTACTCACGTTCAACATCACAACCTGGTTCACCCTCACCTCTGTCAAAAACAAATCAAAGCTTTCCCGGATCATCAATCAAGGAAGCAAAATAACTGGCAAAACTCTAAATCAATTATCAGTACTCAACAGCCAGTCAGTTAAAAGAAAAGCCAACCATATTACACAGGATCCCACCCACCCCCTGCACAAGTCCTTCCAACTTCTTGTTTAAGATCTATACACACTATGTGCTCTCAGAAATCAATGTTGTATGACTGCCTATCAGTACATTGTCCTGTTTGTATGTCGAGCAAAGCCAAAGATGATTTTCTGTTATGCCAGACAATAAAGTTTTAATAATCTAAAGACAATCTGGCCGAGACTGAGGCCCTGTTTACACGAAGGGAAAACGCAGATATTTCCACGCGGTTTGGCCTCTCATTTACACAAAAACGCTGTTTTTATCACAGAAAACGATCATTTCTAAAAACTCCGGCCGAAGTGGAGATTTCTGAAAACCCCGGTTATGTGTTGTCGTGTCAACGGGGAGAAACGGGGTTTTAGGTTCTGAAGCGTCACATTATGCGCCAGGAAATGCTTAACGTCATATGAGCGCCCTATGTTTACAGTTTGTTTGTTACAGGAAGACCCTCGTGTTATTCGTTGTTCTTGATTCTGAGGATTCTGATTGGCTTTCATGGCTTTATCCTTCTCCCTACACTGCCGCCCATAGGTTTGGCATAGTTATAATGGCGCTCGACGGCGTATTTATGCGTTTTGCTGTAAACGACAACTTTTTTGAAAACGATGTTGTGTGCACAATGTTATTTTGGAAAACGGAGGGGGGGGAATATTCGTTTCCATAAATACCCTGCTACGTATAAACGTGGCCTAAGTGGAAAAAAGGGCTTAAATCAGGTGAGGGAACACATGTGAAGGTGGTTGCACTGATGAGGTGGGAGTGGCAGGCAGGTGATCAGGAAAAGTACTGGCAGATCCGGCAGAAGGGTGGAAAGCCAGGAGCGGATCATGACTGTGCAGAGCTGGCAGTAGGATGGAAAGCCAGGAGCAGATCATGACACACAGTCCCCATCGTCCTTCTCCTGTGTTAGGGGCCACTCACACTAGCTCATTTGCATACTAAAGTCTAGAACGTTTGGCTAGTGTGACCACGCCATCCGTATTCCAGGACGGAACAGCCCCTTGGCCACGGCACACTTGGGAGAGGTGTGCGGTGGCCAAAGTACAGATGCTAATGAGACGACACGCACACACGCGCGGATACGCAACATGAGCTGGATGACGTAGTCCTTGCGCAACACTTCTTTCTTTATAGGTCCATGCCCTGCTTCCCCACAACAATCATTTTAAACAATGGCGGCAAGCGGTTCACGAGTGGGTTTATGTTGGTGCGATAGTGAAGTCGAGTGTTTACTTGAAATTTGGGCTGACGGCAGCATTCACGTTGTTGTTCTCCATTGTTGTTATGGCGGCGAGGGCGCTTGGTGATGACGTATTTATCGTATTACGATGTGATGACGTATGTATGAAGGAGCAATCGTGCCCAGGCCACGGCCTTTGGGAGCAGTGTGACCACGGGCCAGCGGGGGGGGGGGGGGGGGGGGAATCGTGCCGAATCTTCCTGCAGCACGGAACAGGCAAACAGCCCTAGTGTGAGTGGCCCCCGAGTCCCCCGCTAGAGAAGGCCTTGAGCTCAACACCTCCACTCCCTTCTCAACACTCCCTACGTGTTATGGGCTCAGAGGCAATGTCTTTACCATTTCCTTTCAATAATCCTTCATTGATGTTTTCACATCATCAGGATCATTTAACAGTAATGTGACATGTTGAGGAAAAACATTTTTTTGTATTTTTTAGGCTATCCCAATTCAGGCTGCACATGTATCAGAAAGACTATACATAAGGATATTATCATACAGGGTAGATATCATGGAGCTATTATTCACACTGCTTACCATGTGCGCTAGTCTGGTAGTCTGCTAAAATGTGCTGCAAAAATTCAAGATGAGCAATGCTCGGACATTAACTGATTTGATGTAAGGTTGATTGTTTCCTAATAGGAAGTAACAAATATGTGTTATTCATTCCAATGCAGCATGTAGCTGGGCCCAGACACTCCTCACGGCAAGACTGGAGCTCTGCGGTTCGTTTGTACGGAGCAGTGGGACGCGCCATGGGCAGAGGAGCCGCTCAGTGGAGCCTGCTCAGAGGATCGTTCCGGCGCCTTCGTAGCCCGACCAAAAGGTCAGGTTACGAAGGCGCCGGAACGTCAGACCCTCTTCAGACCGGCTGTTCCTATAAGCTAACACACAGAAACTTTCACTCTTGGTTTTAAAAGCCATGGGAAGACATAACGCTGTGTTCATACTGCAAACATCCGTTGACCTTTCTAATTGACTTGGTCCGTTCTGTCAGCTGCGTCAAAAAGTTGAGAAATATTCAACTTTTCAGGCAGGGACAGATCCATCGGCCAACCAGATTGTGTTATGCAAATATACGCAAATACACTACTGTGAAGCCACTTGGACTCCGTCCAATGAAATCACCTTTGTGATACAATCCGGGAAAACTCATGTCAAAAAGATGGCCGGCAGCGGGGGATTTGAAAATTCTACGCAAAGCAACACTCTCCTTGCGATTATGGGAACCAGTTTGCAATAACAAGCAGGAAGAAGCAGGAGAAAGCCTGCTTTGTTAGCGGGAAGCAAAGACTACTCCCCCCATACGACAGACAAGCCCTCCGCTATCCGTCAACGGACTTGTGCAGTATGAAAGCGGCGTAAGGGCTTCAATTCCAACAGTGTGCTGATGGGGAGGCGGATGCCAACTCAAAAATCTGGTTTTGCTGGGGAAATGCATATTAAATAAACAAATACATGCCTGTATTTTTGTGTGTGTGTGTGTATGCGTGTGCACGTGCAAGGGTATGAGTGTATGTGTTTGTGTGTGCGCACGTGTGTGGTTAGAGGTGAGAGTGTTTGTGTGTGCACGTGGAAGGGTAGGATTATACGTGTTTGTTTGTGTGCACGTGTGCGGGTATGTGTGTGCAAGTGTTTGTGTGGGTAAACATGTCTCTAATGACATCTCATGAAGCATTCATTAGATTGCGGGTAAATCTTCCTCATATATTAATTCCACGGTTAAATCGGAAATGCTGCTTAGATTAGTTTTAGGCTCTCTTCCTTTCTCTATCTCTCAGTGAATAAACAGACTCACCACCTCTCGCCCTCCCTTCTGACTTCTCCATGAGTCTAAACACATCAGCTTGGAAATTGCTCACATCTCCTCTTGTTTTTTTGCCTCTCTATCTCCAGAAACCGTATCAAGATTAATATGATTTCCACAGCTCTTCTGTCACTTAAACCCAACGTTTCCATCTGCAATCCTTTAAAGACTGTAGGGGATCACCCCCCACACCCCAAGTCACAGCCAGGGAAGGTTGGCTGTGACTTGTTTACAGCCTGGCTGTTTGAGGAGTATCAGTCTGCTCTTTTGAGATCTCTTTTGAAGAACGTTGAGCAGCTTCCCCTATTGACTGTGCACCTGTGAAGCCATTTGCTAGTGAGATACGATGAAAATAAGCCCAACTCTCTCGATTGGGTGTATCTTTTACTTGCAATCGTTTTGGTCCTTTTTTCTGTACAAATTCTATTTTCTTCTTACACATCTTTTTCCCATTTCTTTGGTACCGATTTTCATCCCTTATGTTTCTGCAGAACCCTATGCACACACACATACACACACACACACGCACAAATTAACAAACACACACAAACACATACACACACAAACTAACACACACACACTCTCCAACCCTGCTCTTCCCAGCTCTACTTTTGAGCAGAGGCGGACAGAGTACACAGATTCCTTACTTGAGTAAAAGTACAGATACCCCTTGCTAAATTTTACTCAAGTAAAAGTACTAAAGTCAGATGTCTACTTAAGTAAAAGTACTAAAGTACTTGTTTTTAAAAGTACTTTAGAGTATCATGAGTACAAGAGTAAATTTTCTAAATATTGCATTACTACTGCCACGGTGCTTACAGTACATTTATGTATAGAAATGTCCTACATGGAGTTATGAAAAATGTTTATGTTAATACCTTGGAGAATGTAAAAGGAATTGAAAGTAAAATCAAGTTATTTATCTTTTTACGCTTTATTGAGCATCTCACTTGCCTAACAAGTGCGTAACACAAGGCTTCACATGTTGTGACAAAGGATAATGCGTGGTGTCTACTCGCACTATATCTCATCGGACACAATAATTGGCTCACCACATGGGAATGACACTCATTTCAAACACAGCAACTCATGACTCAATGACTACTCATGCTACAGTGTCAACATATCAAAGATATACAGCACAGTACTGCATTCAACATACCTCTCAAGTACTGCTCACTGAAAAATAACTATGTTACTTACCCAAGAAACAATTCCAAAACAATGTAATTAAGTAAATGATTTCAGTTATGAGAACAGCATGGGCATAGTTTTATAACACTGTACACTGATATATGAAAAGTAATATATAAATGATTGGTATGAAAACTAATTAGGCTGAAAATTAGGCAAACTGCCGTCATTCAAATCAAATAATTTACAACACTAGTATAATTCACAATGACATAGTATGCTTTAAAAGTGGAAAGGCTAACATCCACACCTCCAAATTATTTGTATTATTATTTGTGTGTGTGTGTGTGTGTGTGTGTGTGTGTGTGTGTGTGTGTGTGTGTGTGTGTGTGTGTGTGTGTGTGTGTGTGTGTGTGTGTGTGTGTGTGTGTGTTGTACTTCAGTTCAATCAAATTTCATGAACTCCTTGTTCAACTTGAGGAGAAGTTGGTTCTCAAAATTCTGTGAATGAATTGATCCCCTTCTTGGGGTGAAAAGCAAACCGGCAATGCTAAAAAGCCTTTCACACGCTGCTGAAGCTGGCAGGGCTGTGTTGAGCTTTAGTGAGAGGTTACGCACAGCTGGATAGGGGGCCAGTGTATTCACTCCATCAGCTGTAGCGGCTAGGTATCCATCAAGTTGCTGACTTATCTCATTGGAATGTGTCGGCTTGACATTGGAGAAGAAGTCATCATCTTCAGAAGAGGATGCTGTGGTATCAGGAGACCGAAGACCTTCATCATGTTCTGGCAGATGTGTCTTGATGTAACTAAGGCCTTGATTAGAAACAGCAGAATCACACCAACAAACACACATTTTTGTTATTATTACTCTGTAAGTAAGCAACTGCATAGAATCATTGTTGGATGTAAAGGTTTTTGAAAAAACAAGCAAACAAACAAAAATAAAACGTTTTCCTTACCAAGCTGTAGGACTGTGTCATTGCTGGTCCAGGAGGTTTTGAACCTTGGAACAAGTATGGCTGCTGCAATTAGCTCTGGCTCTGACATCATGCTCTCAAACCGCTTCCTCAAACCTTCAAGAAGAGCATCAACAAGTGGCTTGCAAAATCTGAGTGACGGTCTGGACTTTTCAAGCTTGGTTGTGAGGGTGGTGATTGTCGGGAGCAGCCAGCCCATCTGAATGTTGACTTCACCTTGTAGTATGTTCAAGGACTTTGCAACTGGACTCATGGTGGTGACATATTCCCCTAAAAAGGCTATGTCAGCCGGACTGTACCTAATAGAAACAGAAGAAAATAAACAAACACATATTTCCACAAAATGTATACAGAACCACTGTGCAATGCTGGACATTTATTAATTTGTTTATGTACCTACAGCAGATAATGTGGTAAGCATTATTCTAACAAATTAAGAACACAATTATACATTAACATAAGCTACTTACATTGGAACATTGAGTGCAGCACAGACCGTTCTCACAGACCCCTGTCCTTGGTCTTTAATGATTCTGACCACACGTTCCACGGCCATGAAAGACGAGTTCCATCGAATTGAATTAGGCTGTACCAAGTGAAGCTTACAGTGTTCCTCTATAAGCTCAGCATTTTGAGGAGACCTTGATGCTTTATTCCAGAGTGCCTGACACTTAGAAAAGGCTGATCTGGACAATTTCTTGTAAGCTTCTGTCGTATTAGCCTTATCAACATCGACTGTGGAAACTAAATGTAGTAAATGACATGCACACCGATGATGTTTCGGCAGCTGATACTGAAGCCCATCATCTTCCTCCAGAATGGCTTCCACATCAATGAGTTCCACCTCCTCTTCACCATCAGATGCATCACAATCTTCTCCTACTTCTTCGATTGTGCCTTCTGCAACTAACTCTTCATTGTTATTTTCGTCCTGCTGACCAAAGACACGGAACCCTTTGACGAAATTCGACCCGTTGTCTGTTGTAGTTCTAACAACCTTTAGACTTATTTCATACTCGGCATGAATGTCGGTCAAAACAGCTGCCAAGGCATCGAATGTGTGGGAGCCTCTTAGTTGACGGCAAGCAAGGGCAGCTGAACGGCGTTCAAAACTACAAGGATCGAGCCAGTGGGCTGTTACACCTATAAAGCTTCTTCTCCTGGCCGTCCAACAATCAGTAGTGGTGGCAATGTATGGTACCTCTTTCATTACGTTCTTGAGACTTTCATTCATTTTAGATGTAGCTGAATCAATCTTACGCCGCACAGTTGTGCGGGACATGACAGCACTTCTCGGTTGCAATTCTACAATAAGGTCTTGAAAGGATGGTTTCTCAACCAGGGAGAAGGGCTGGAGACCTTGAACGATGAAGCGGAGGATAGCCTGATCAACCGTCTTCTGAGACACCTGCTTGGTCTCCAACAGCTTCATTTGCTTCCCCTTGAAGCCTGTTCCACCATCCGATGGCCTCTTGCAGGCTGTTGAAGTCAGTTTGGAGTATTTCTCCATATGTGTCTCATGCCTTCTCTGTAAAACAAAGTATAATATTTCAGTTTACTCTATATAAAACTAATAAATATTAGGAAAGATTCCCATCATATAGTCTACATAGCAGTATTATTAATTATGAAGTGCTGGTTGTTCATAATTTTCCAATGGTTCCAGACTAACTTTTTAATTGGTTTTACTGGTGCAACTAACTTTAATTTACGGGGATCAGCAAACAGGGATGCAAACACATGTATAGTCAAAAAAGAGAGAGGTAATTGAAGCCCTCGCCCCGCAGATATCCATATAATCAGGATGCTACTGAGGCACACATGCACACTGCCTCACACACGCACAGTCTCTAGGTCCCTCTCCCTCGTGCGCGCTACACAAATGCTAAAGCAAATTAAATGAGCATACTGAGCCAATTTTCATACGGTTAAATCAATTAAAATTAGATGATATCTACATAATACAGTGCCTGAAATTCTACCACAAGTTCTTAAACAAAAACCTCCCTGCTTATTTCCTGAACATGTTCACTCAAAATGCATCCCGTCATGACGATAACACAAGGCACCATCTTAGACTTAACACCCCTACTTACAGGACTGCTGCCTACAAACATTGTATTAGACATCATATTCCTTATTTACTGACACACTTAGACACATGCATGACAGACAAACTCACTCCACATAGCCTGGAAGGATTAACCCGGTATTAAAAAAAATAAATGCTAACGCGGTTTGGACCACGTCTGTTTCGTGTGCTAGCTCGCTGTAGATTCCGGTAGAACAAAGTATTTAGGTGCTTCTGTCTATCTAACAAGTCCTGCAATATTAGGTCAGGCAAATACAAGACTTTGGGTAACATATCTCTCATGTATTCAAACACTTTTGTAATCCTGTCTGTACGTACCTTGACATGCTTCCGCAAGTTGGATGTGGAATTTTTGTAGGCAGTGATGAAATTCTGCTTCGGTAAACATAGCAAACACTTAAAACGAAAACTATCACCATTCTGTTCGGAAAATGTGAATAGGCTGGCAAGGTGGGGCCACGGGTTTACAAATCCCTGGGACGGACCTGCTCCGGCTTCTTCCATTGTTTAGTCCATGGTTATAACGTCTCTCATCTAATCTGACGGTTGATTTTGGCAGAAAACTGAAGGTGATTGCTGATTGCTGATTGGCTGTCCCAATCAGTGGTGCCTGCACAATCCAATCACGTTTGAGAGGGAAACGACAAATTGAGGATTTAAATTTTTATTTTTTTATTTGAAGTAACGGCTACTCACGGTTATGGATAGAAATGTAGCGGAGTAAAGAGTACAATATTTGCCTCTCAAATGTACTTGAGTAAAGTCGTGAGTACTCCCCAAGAATGATACTCGAGTAAAGTACAGATCCCTCAAAATTGTACTTAAGTACTGTACTCAAGTAAATGTACTCCGTTACTGTCCGGCTCTGCTTTTGAGGAATGTTAATGATAAGCAGATTGGAGTTCAGTTTTGTTTGGCGTGAACAAATGCTGTGTGTGTGTGTATGTGTGTGTGTGTGTGTGTGTGTGTGTGTGTGTGTGTGTGTGTGTGTGTGTGTGTGTGTGTGTGTGTGTGTGTGTGTGTGTGTGTGTGTGTGTGTGTGTGTGTGTGTTGTGTCACCCTTGAACATTAATCTGTTTTAGCATCTGTGCCTCAGAAAACTAATAATGATTTCTCGCCTGGTCCCCACAGGAAAACACACACACATGCAGACTTTTACACACACATGTTTGAGCGTGCGGGCACACCAACACACACACACACACACACACACACACACACACACACACACACACACACACACACACACACACACACACACACACACATGCCAAAACTCCCTAGCTATCAGGTAGGACACCAGAGTCCTTCAGGGGGGGCGCGACGTGAGAAAAAAATAAACCCGAAGAAAAACCTGAAAGTCGATGATTCAAATCATCAATCGTACTTCAACTGTAGAAGTAACCTAACTAAATCAATTTTCTACCGTTTATCTTCGTGCAAACCATTTAACAAATCTACACACTTGTATCTTCAATAATATCTAAACAGAATTTCGATATCATTTAAAATTTCTTCTGAATCACAGTTTTAGTTTCATACCGCTTCGTTTTCAGCTGTTTTCATTGAAGACGTCAGCCCATTCTGATACACCTACTTCTAGACATCGTAACTCATTCATTTTTCATCACTTTACCATCGTTCAAACCATTGAACAAATCTACACACTTGTATCTTCAATACTATCCAAACGGAATGGATTATCACAGTTTTAGTTTCAAACCGGCATCGTCTTCAGTTGCTTATAATAATTTAGGTCACAATAGCAACGCCGGTAAACCATGGCGTTTCATGGCGGTTACCATGGCGCCGCAGCGAGTGGCAGCCCGATACAGCAGCTCCCGACCCCCTTTTCCTATTTCCTTTTTATTTAAAAATTGTTATCTAGATATACTTTTTAGAACTTCAACTCTAGGCTTTGTTAATACTTAGGTTTAATTCTTGAGATAAATTATAAATCAATAGGGCTCTTAAACGGTTGTGCAACAACAACAATGTGCAACAATGTGACGATCACCGCGACCACCGCGACCACCAAACAACAACAACACAGGGCCAACGTCTATTCCCGAGACGAGCTCCTCCAGCACCGGGATCGACCAGTGGTGTGCCCGAAGGGGATCCCGAGGGAGTTGAAGTTAAGGCGGCGTGGGACCAGAGCAGGAGCCATGGTGAGGAACAAGAAGAGAGGAGGTGGAGATACAAGCCCCGTCTTCCCTCGGTCGTCATGGGGAATGTACGCTCACTGCCCAACAAGACGGACGAACTATCAGCCCTCATTACCGGACAGCGCGAATACCGGGAATGCAGTGTGTTGTGCCTGACGGAGACATGGCTGAACGGGAAGATACCGGATTGCTCTGTGGAACTAGCCGGCTTCACGCTAGTTCGGGCGGACAGAGACAAACAGAGCGGTAAGAAGCCGGGTGGTGGACTGGCCGTTTTTGTTAACTCCAAATGGTGCAACCCTGGACATGTTACTACGAAGGAAGTCACGTGCTCGCCTGATGTTGAGCTGTTGGCTGTGGGACTGAGACCTTACTATCTGCCCCGTGAGTTCTCGGCTGTCATTATTGTTGTTGTTTACACTCCACCATCAGCTTTTGCGGGGCGGGCTTGTGACGTCATTCACTCCACCGTCGCAGACCTGCAAACTCGGCATCCCAACGCTCTCATTATAGTGAATGGAGACTTCAACCATGTTTACATCTCAAAGACACTGACTGACTTCACTCAGTATGTGACCTGCAGCACCAGAGGGGACAAGACATTGGACTTACTGTATGCCAATGTTAAGGAGGCATACAGTGCAACAGCTCTCCCCCCCCTGGGCAAATCAGACCACTGCTTGATACAACTGTCTCCTATATACAAACCTCTTGTGAGGAGACAGCCAATCACCACCAGGACTGTACAGCAGTGGTCTGTGGAGGCTGAGGAGGCCCTGATGGAGTGCTACAGGACAACAGACTGGGAGATGTTTCAGGAAGACTACGGCGACGATATTGATGGTCTCACTCAATGCGTCACAGACTATATAAAGTTCTGTGAGGAGAGTGTTGTCCCCACCAAGAAGGTTCGCTGCTTCCCCAACAGCAAACCCTGGATCAACAGGGACATCAAAGTCCTGTTGAACCGGAAGATGAGAGCCTTCATGGCAGGAGACAATAAGGACACACAGAGGGAAATACAGAGAGAGCTGAGGAGGGAACTGAGGAGGGCTAAAGACTGCTACAAGAACAGAATAGAGGGGAAGCTGCAGAAGAACAACCCCCGAGAGGTGTGGGCGGGGTTGAGAACCATCACTGGCATGAAAAATGCTGGAGGATCACAGGAAGGGACAAAGGAACGGGCCGACGAGCTAAACCTGTTTTTTAACAGATTTGACTCACCAACTGGGGCCAGACCAACACCCCCCTCCCCCTCCTGCACTACTCATCTCTCTGCTATACCACAAGACCCGGGGATGGCAGCTTTTGCACCTCCCCTCCCAGCACCACCCTCTCTCTCTCTCCCTTTCCTCACTTCTAAGGTGGCTGGACCAATGTCAAGCCCAGGGATCAGTCATCCCCTCATCACACCCCCAACTATCCCAGTGACCCCAGCAACAACAAACCCCATCATCAACACCAGCTGCGTGAGACGGCAGCTCACCAGGATCAGGACATACAAGGCCAGAGGACCGGACGACATCAGCCCGAGGGTGCTCAAGATTTGTGCAGAGCAGCTGGCAGGAGTGTTCACGCATCTTTTCGGCCTCTCCCTGAGGTTGAAAAAGGTGCCAACACTCTGGAAGACATCCTGCGTAGTCCCTGTCCCGAAGAAGGGACGACCCAGCGCTCCAAAAGACTTCAGACCTGTGGCTCTAACGTCACACGTCATGAAAATCTTCGAGAGGATGGTCCTGGAGCACCTCAGGCCCTTGGTGCATGACTGCCTGGACCCACTGCAGTTTGCGTACCAGACCGACATCGGCGTGGAGGACGCCATCATCTGCCTGCTTCACAGAGCTTACACGCACTTGGAGAGGCCGCAGAGCATGGTTAGGATCATGTTCTTCGACTTCTCCAGTGCTTTCGACACCGTCCAGCCAGTCCGGCTGGTGGAGAAGCTCCATGTGATGAAGGTGGATCCTGACATGGTGGCATGGATTTCAAACTACCTCACGGACAGGCCGCAGTATGTCAGGCTGCGACACTGCTTGTCAGACGTGGTGACCAGCAACACCGGCACACCCCAGGGAACTGTACTTTCACCGTTTTTGTTCTCCCTCTACACCTCGGATTTCTGCTACAACTCCCGAGCATGCCATCTGCAGAAGTTCTCTGACGACTCCTCCATTGTTGGATGCATCACAGACAATAGGGAGGAAGAGTATAGGGAACTAGTTGAGAACTTTGTGGGATGGTGTGACGGGAACCACCTTCAGCTCAACACCGGGAAAACCAAGGAGCTGGTGGTGGACTTCCGGCGCAGAAAGAGCACCCCAATACCTGTTTACAGATGTTCTACCAGTCTGTGGTAGCCAGTGCCACCTTCTTTGCTGTAGTGTGCTGGGGAGGAGGCATCGGGAGCGGTGGTGCCAGCAAGCTGAATAAGCTGGTGAGGAAGGCGAGCTCTGTGGTGGGGATGAAGCTGGACTGTGTGGAGGCTGTGAAAGAGAGGAGGATGAGGGGGAAGCTGCAGGCGATCATGGACAATCCCTCTCACCCTCTCTACGCCGAGCTGAGGCAACTCAGGAGCACATTCAGCCACAGACTCTCTCAGCCACGTGCCTCAAAGCGCTTGGGGGGCTCTTTCATCCCATCAGCTATCAGACTTTATAACACCTCAACCCCCCGCTCCCAACGTCCCCAAAGCCCCAACAGCTCCTTTATCCAGACCTGTTTAAGGATTAAACCGCACACCTAAGGTCTGCACCTATTGTTAACCTTGTTATTTGTTATTTATTTACTTAATTTTTCGATTACTTCAGGGTCCCTGCACATTTGGCACATTTATATTTATATTTATACTTATTTTTATATTATACCTCATATTTCATCGTACTTATTTATTATTTTATCTACAAACGGAGAGTTACATGTATATAGTATGTTTGTTTTATCTTAATCTAATTAAAATAGTTTTTTACTATAATTTATTTTCAATTAGTAAATGTATTGTATATATACTGTTTTTTCGCACTTCTCTTTTCCCACTGTACTGCTGGTCACCTGTGAATTTCTCCCAAGGGGGATTAATAAAGGACTATCTTATCTTATCTTAAACAAACCCCGCCGAATAGTCGAATCTCTGGACTGAAAAAGCAGATCTGATTCGACTCTGAAAATTCAGGGTCGGGGACCCTGAATGAATCTGTGTAAACTGGCAGTTTACACAGATTAAGATGTTCAAATGTATTTAAAAAAGGTTAAGCTAAAACATGCTTAGATAAAGTTGTTAAATTGTGTTAAGAAATGTGTTTAAAAACGCACAAAGATGTTTTAATGTTTCAGAAATATGTTTCAAATGTTTAAAAAATATGTTTCAAATGTTTAAAAAATATGTTTCAAATGTTTTAAAATTATGATCAGAGATGTTTAAAATGTGTAAAATAATTAAGATAGCTTTCAAAACACAGGTCTTTAGAACATTTTTTATTGGGGGGGGGGGGGGCTCAGCTGATTTTTTTTCTCTGAGGGGGGGCTCACTCTCTCACACTTTGAAAACCCCTGAGGTAGGTAATACATTTAAGAGAGAGTGAAGAAGAAGAAGAAGAAATAGAGAGGAAGTGATGGAGGGAGGAATGTTTCTCCAGGGCTCTGGGAAAAGATTCAAAGTCACTGTTTGGCAAGTCCCAAGTCTTAGCAGTCAAGTCTGAGTCAAGTGCAAGTCAAGACAGGGAAAGGCAAGTCAAGTCCAAGTCCAAGTCACATCAAAGCCAAGTCGAGTCCAAGTCCCAAAGTTTTTCAAGTCCTAAACAAGTCATTTCAGGGGACACTGCAGGGACCCCTGTCATTTCACTTAATAATGTCATTATTAGGCTATTGATCATAATTACAACATATCACTCTAATGTACAGTGTCATTTCTTATCAATACACTCAATAATATGTTCATTGTTACTGTCTTCAAATGTGTTATATGCGCATGCGCCAAAATCCTATTTTGACTCAGAGGATAAGTGAGAGTGGACGGTGGGTTTGAATTGTATTAATAGGCTACGGAAGGCACCACTGTGACCCTAACGTTGGTAAAGCTGCGCCTTGACTAGTGTGGCATATGAGCTATGTATGGATGTCTGAAAGGACTGCTTGAGTGGATGTCTGTTACAGTATACCACAATTTTCCTTAAGGAAATTTTCCTTACCACCCGCCTGTGTCTTCAGTAGTAGAAGCTGAAGTAGTAGTATTAGTAGCTGAAGTAGTAGTAGTAGTAGTAGTAGTAGTAGCTGAAGTAGTAGTAGTAAAAGCTGAAGTAATAGTAGTAGCTGAATTTGTAGTACTATTGGTAGTAGTTAGGGCTGTAACGATACGCGTATCGAAACTGAAATCGCGACACTCAAAGCCACGAACCTGTCTCGCGGTGTGAGAAGGCAGAAGCGCGATATGCCCTTTCTAACTCTCCGGTCAAAATGTCTGATTGAAATTTGCTAATAATTGTCTAAATAATAGTCTGCTGACAGCGCCCCCTCCTATGCCGTAAGTATGCGACGAGATGCCCTCTCTGTGATGACCGCTCTCCGTGGCTACGGAGGATTGCATTTCTCCACAGCCGTCTAAGTCCTCATATGCGATATGAACGACATTTATCCAGAGTGGGCCAAGCGCGAAAAAAATTGCCTCTGTGATCCTGTCTCTATTGTTTTGTGTGATTTGACCGGCAGTTGGTCTGCTTACAGGTCGGAATGAAGCAGCCACCGATTATTGACAGCAGGGCTCTACACTAACTTTTTTTTTCAGGAGCACTCGTGCCCCTAAGTTAAAAAGTTTAGGAGCACAGGAAAAAAAAATGGGGGCACAATAGGTTTTTGTTTAGAACATTTATTAGCGTGCAGAAATTGCACACACCAACAGCACCAACTTACTAAAGCAAAATTAAGACAAATAAATAGACAAGATTAAATTTAGCTTACACAAAAAAGCACAAATTTCGGCTTCCACCGTACCAGGGGTTATTGGGCTGGGTGCGATTTATATAGAAATCGGGACAGCAAGAACGCATAGTGGACTCGATGTGTTTCACCACTGCATCGCGTTTCAGATTAGGGTTCCCCGTTATAAACAGAGAGGAGCCTGCCATTGCCGAGTGGGCTTCCTTACAAAATGTACAGAACATTTTCATGTTCTTAGCATCATAAACTAGCCACCCGAAATCCTTCAACCAGTCGGGGGATGAATTTGTAGACTTAATCGCCTAAACTAACAGCATTAACTTTCTCCCCGCAGTCTATTCATAATATTGTAATGACCACGGAAGAGGCAGTGAATGAAGTATTGATTAGACAGCGATTTAGATACCTAATAGTTTTTTTTTTTTTATTATTATATTTACTTATTTATTTATTTATTTTTTCCACAATGTCTTGTTTTTTTAAACGATTTATGATGACTATACTCTGTAAGGTGACCTTGGGTGTCTTGAAAGGCGCTGTCACACTAAATTTGTACCGGCTGCCAAATTTGTACCAGGCGCGTCATCCATACGTAATCCACTCCCAATCTGCCTGGCAACAGATGATCGCTTCGTCCGTTGCCTGGCAACAGATGATCGCTTCGTCCGTTGCCTGGCAACGGACGATCGCGTCGAATGACGTGAACATTCGCAAACCTTCTATCTAGCGATCCGTTATCTGTATTGTGCTATTTCGTCCTTGACCTGCTTTAAACACTCAGTTTACTTGCTAATTTTTTTTTTTTTTTAAACTTTTATTTTCGTGGTTTTTACACATACAACTTCACACATACAGAAAAAAAATCAGAATAAGTATACACATACAATACGAGAGGGGGCAGCCCTGACGCGTACCCCTCTGAAGGGCGAAGGGTGTGGACCTGTCCTGGTTCGTTAGAATGGAGGCGGTGGGATGGGCGTATATTAAACGCACCCAGGAAATAAAAGAAGCCCCGAGACCGAACTCCTCCATTACCTTGAGCAGGTACCCCCACTCAACCTGGTCGAAAGCCTTTTCCGCGTCCAGGCACAAAACGGCTTGTTTGGAAGAGCTGTCAAATTTGTTATACATTATATTTAGGACTCTTCTAACATTAAAAAATGAGAACCTATTGGGGATGAACCCGGTCTGATCTGTGTGAATAATGGATTCTATAAACTTGTTTAGTCTAATTGCCAGAATTTTTGTGAAAATCTTAAAATCCAAGTTAAGCATAGAAATTGGTCGATATGAGGACGGGTTAGTTTCCTCCCTGTCCTGTTTCAACAAGAGAGAAATGTTTGCGTTATACAGTGTTGGTGGGAGCCTCTTCACTTCGATTGAGTCAGAAAACATTCTATGCAGGATCGGGGTTACCTGGTCTGCAAACTTCTTATAGAATTCGACCACGTAACCATCTGGCCCAGGACTCTTGCCGTTATGCAGCGACCTAATAGCGTCTGTGATTTCGGCAGGGGACATCACAGAGTTTAAGGCCTCGCGGGAGGCGCCGTCTAGTTTTGGTATGTCTAGCTTTTTTAACCATGCGTCAATATCACCATCAGCTTTGGATTTATACAGCTCCTTGTAGTATTCCTTAAAGCGATTATTTATCTGTTTCGGATCAGTTAAAGGCATACCCCCACTAGATTTTATTGTATGTATGGATCTGCTGGCTTGTTGCCCTCTGAGCTGGCGGGCTAACAAAGTATGTGGTTTGTCCCCTAATTCAAAATAACGTTGTTTAAGTCTGAGAAGCTGATCACTGACTTGACTAGTTAAAATAGTGTTATACTCGTGTTTAAGACTAAGAATATTTTGCAAAGTTTGGGGGTTATTCGTGTTTCTGTATAAAGTCTCCAGCGAAGAGAGCTCCAAGTCAACCTCCTTTAAACGTCTTTCCCTAGATTTCTTTAAAAACCCTTCCTATGAAATGATATAACCACTCATGACCACTCTAAAAGTTTCCCACAATGTGGAGTCAGAGACATCCGAGGTATCATTGGTCTCCAAATAATCAGTGATTGTATGTATTTACAAAAATTTCCGTCATTGAGCAGTGAGGGGCGTAGCCGGCAATTAGCTCGCTGCTTGGATCTTTTAAAGTCAAGAATAATAGCTGTTGGGGCATGATCCGAGATCAGGATGTTGTGATATTTGGTGTCTATTACATTGGGTAAGAGTTTTGAGTCTAATAAAAAATAATCAATACGAGAATACGAATTGTGCATTTTTGAAAAAAAGGAATAGTCTCTGTCTGTGGGGTGTTGTATTCTCCAGATGTCAACTAAATTAGTAGTTGAAATCAAGTTTTTCAGAACTGTAGATGCATTAGAAGGGTAGCTCGTTTTCTTTGACGACCTGTCCAGACACCAATCAAGGATTACATTGTAGTCCCCCGCAGCAATCACATTTGTGCCCGAAAGGTCAGGTAACGTATCAAAGGTTTTGCGGAAAAAGGCAGCGTCATCAATATTCGGACCGTAAATGTTAAGCGTTACATGAACAGAGCAAAGGTACCCAGTCACTATAAGAAAACGACCATTTGGGTCACTTATTGTAGAGACATGTTTAAAATCTATGTTTTTCTTAATAATAATTGCCACACCGCGTGCTTTGCTTGAAAATGCGGATTGAAATATCTGGTCCGCCCATCTACATCGCAGCCGGTTCCGCTCTGACGGTCTAATGTGAGTTTCTTGGAGGAACGCAATATCAGCCGATAGGGATTTAAGATGCGAGAACACTTTAGCTCGTTTAATTGGATGACCCATGCCACGCACGTTCCAGCTCACCATAGTAACCCCCCCACGTGTATCATCACCCCCGGGTACCATACAAAGTTATAATTCGAAATACCCGTGCAGTGACACCATAGTTTGCCCCAAACAAAAACACAGTTAGACCACTAATACAAAAACACATACATCCCTTGAACATGCCCTCCCATCCTCCCCACTTTCCCAAACAAAGTGAGGGAAAATACCCTAGCATACTGTAACTGGGGGTTACTCCAGCCATCTAGCCTATTCAGCCCAAAGGGCAGCTAAATGCTATGCTGTAGAACCGCTAGCTAGTTAAGAACTTAGCTGCCCCCCCTCCGATGTACAAATAAAAGTATCAAACATAGTAACGTTTCCCTTAAAATAAAATAAAAGAACAGGGACCCATCCTGTACAATCAACCTGCTTCCGGAACATGTTAAGTCACATTTAACACCAACAAAACCATCAAACCATCAAAACTAAACATACATATAGCCCAGCGCTGAACCTGTAAGTAAATATGTGTCCGTGGCTCAGCTTTAGCTCGTGCATGGCCCGGGCTCACGTTAGCCGATGCACGCAGTCTATTCAGTGTCGGCGGGATGGACATAGATGAACACGAACAAAGTCTGTGCAGCTGGGCTTAAGATACTGTCCTCTGGCTTCAAGCCTACCCCACAATAAAGTGACCATGGTTCCCAGTCGAGGTTGGATGTGAAAGTTGGTCCGAACACCCACTAGCCAAAGTTAGCCAACCCCGACAAAGTTATCACACTGGCGCCACCGACCTGCCCGGCATGTTGTCGGCAAACCTCTTAGCCTCCTCCAGGGTATTGAGTATTGATGTATCGGTGCCCTGGGTAACACGGAGCCGAGCGGGATAGATGAATCCGGTCCGCAGGCCTGCCTCTCTTAGCCTCTTCCTCGCGTCCTCGAAGAGCTGGCGCCGCTTCATTATCTCCGCCGGGAGGTCTGGAAAGATATGAATTTGCTTCCCCTTGTAGCTCAGCGGGTATTTTTGTTGTGACAGCCGCATTATCTGATCCTTCAGCCGGTAGCTGTGGATCTTGGCTATCATGACTCTGGGGCGTGCGGGGTCAGTAGCCGGCTGAGCTCCCAGTCTATGCGCTCGGTCAATCTCTATTGGGTTCGGGAAGTTTTCTGCCCCCAATAAATCTTTAATGAAGCTGGCGAAAAATTCTGTGGGGCGACCACCTTCAGCTCTTTCTGGTAGCCCGACCACTTTTATGTTTTGGCGCCTTGAGCGCGCCTCAAGATCAATCACTTTGTCCTGGAGAAGCTTGTTAGCATTCTCCAGCCGTAGCCCCTGTTGCTCTAGGATAGATAGCCGGGTATCGTGGTCGCTGCTTGCTTCTTCCACCGTAGCTATCCGTTGACCGTGTTCAGTCAGGGTAGCCTGCGTGATTTGAAGAGACACCTCCAGTGCTTGAAATCCATCGTCCATTGTTCTTGCTCATGTCGCTTATGGCTGTGAGAATGACGGCCAAGTCAGGGGTACCATCCGCTGATAGCATGGTTAGCTCGGGTACCCCGTCGCCAGCCCCCTCGTCGGCCGACGGAGATGCTGGGCTTTCATCATTAGTTCTCGGCTTTTTACGGACCATTATGTTTCGTTGCCGGTAGAAACGTATGCAGCCTCACTTAAGGCAGGTCAAGGAGGGGGGTGGGGGTGTGGCCCTGAGCAGCTTGTAGCCACTGACAGTACCATGCGCTCTGTTTACGGTGGATGTATCGCAATGGCTCGTAGAAACCCATATTATACATAGATATCTATATCATATAATATATAATATTATCACCTGGCCCTGAGCAGCTTGTAGCCACGGTACCATGCGCTCTGTTTACGGTGGATGTATCGCAATGGCTCTTAGAGACCCATATTATACATAGATATCTATATCATATAATATATAATATATATTATCACGGCCAAAAGCTGTGTGAGCCTCCAGACGATAGGTTATTATGAATCTCAAACGACCGCGTCTACTTCAGATTGATGTGGAAGTGGAAGAACCAGAGACGTCGGAGAACCCGACGAAGTCCTTTGTGATTCATTATATCGTCTGGACGCGCACACAGCTTTTGGCCGTGATGTATTATTTGATATAGATATCTATGTATTATATGATATTATTTAGATATAGAGCAGAGCTCCAGGTCTGTAACGCAAGTGTTGTACACTTCCTTGTTATTTGGATAACCGTTCTGCTGTTGGTGTTATGGCATAACACGTCGGACTCTCGTCTCTGGTATTTCTACAACGAGACTCGTATTGGGGGTTATCTCAGCCATGGTTGAGAATGAATTGGGGGAAAGGAACTTTGGCTTTGACTCCCTGAAGTAGGCTACATGAACCACGACATGGAGGAGAAAGGGATTGTTGGCCGCGAATGTATCCCGCTTGAGCCCTGCTTCCCGCCGCTTCGGCAGCGGTCAGCGCTAATCACCGCATCCTGAAGCCGAGGCGGTGGTCCATATGGCTCCGGCGGGAGACGACCGCGGTCAACAATCCCTTTCTCCTCCATGTCGTGGTTCATGACTTCAGGGAGTCAAAGCCAAAGTTCCTTTCCCCCAATTCATTCTCAACCATGGCTGAGATAACCCCCACTACGGGTCTAGTTGTAGAAATACCATAGACGAGAGTCCGACGTGTTATGCCATCACACCAACAGCAGAACGGTTATCCAAATAACAAGGAAGTGTACAACACTTGCGTTACAGTCTTGGAGCTCTATATCTAAATAATATCATATAATACATAGATATCAATATCAAATAATACATATTATCACGGCCAAAAGCTGTGTGCACGTCCAGACGATATAATGAATCACAAAGGACTTCGTCGGGTTCTCCGACGTCTCTGGTTCTTCCACTTCCACATCAATCTGTAGTAGACAGAACCGCGCGCTGCCTGCTGCCTGCTGCCGGCGCAAGGCACCACCGCCCGGCTGCCCGCTGCCGGGCGGTGGTGCTTCGCGGCGGTGGTGCCTCGCGCCGCGGCAACCGGTGGCAGGCAGCATGTCGCAGTTCATGTACTTCGATGTCGTTCTGCCATTGCATTCAAAATTCTGTAACTAGCCTGTTACTACGAACTAAGTGTGGCATTAGGGGAAAAAAACAAGCTAACCGACAACGCCACCCTAGGGATTGCACCCAGGGATATACTAATCAATTAAATCCAAACAATTATATAGCACACACGTTCGTTTGACTGACGGCACCAGAGACGAAGTTCCAAAAATAGGTTGTTTTTATTAACTAAAACATGCGTGTTCCACATGTAAAAAACAGGATAAATTAAATCAATTGGTATGTAGGGGATAGACAGGATGGTTAGGGCTGAGGCTTACCAGCAGGGGGCAAGATACCAGGAGACGGAGGGGGGAGACACATAAACACCAACCAGTCACTCGTGCTCGCACATACACACAGCAACACAGGATCAAAATGATAAAAGAGAAATTCCAAGAGGACACACGTGAAACCACACTCGGGAAGGGGGCACCACCACCTAAAGGATCTAGTTGCCTCCCTGCGGTGGGCACTCAGCGCCTGGAAACGAAGGAACAAAGAGAGATGAGGGCAGATACAAACGACCAAACAAAACAATAAACACAACTACACAAAATGTAATTCACAAAAAGGAAATGAGTAAGAAAACAAAATATAACACAAACACACAAACCAGGCCAAAAAGGATCTTAAACATGCGTGATAGCCCACTGGTTATCCGCAGCTATAAAAAAGGCCTCCTGCCAGTGGCTTAACAGAAGCAGGGCTCAAAACAAACCATAAACAGAATCCCCCAAATTAAACCAAACACTTCCCCAGGACAAACACGCACGCACTCGCCAACACTCTACACACACACACACACGCACACCGACACACACTAGTTGCGACACGGACAGATGGAAACACACAAGGACAAGTCAACAGACAGATCACGTTCAAAGAGTGGTCGTTAGCGTCTTCGTCGCTATCCTCCAGGCTAGCCCAGGACAAACACGCACGCACTCGCCAACACTCTACAAACACACACACCGACACACACTAGTTGCGACACGGACAGGTGGAAACACACAAGGACAAGTCAACAGACAGATCACGTTCAGATAGTGGTCGTTGGCGTCTTCGTCGCTATCCTCCAGGCTAGCCCAGGACAGTTGGGCAGCTTTGGTGGTAAACAACGGGTGGCAAAAACAGCAGTCGGCAACGACACAATCGGCAGTACCAGGAAGTTGGGAACTTCCTACTTAAGCCAGCGGCTCACAGCGCACCGCTGAATGTTAGCATTCGGTTGGAATCCACACCGAGACTGTTACGCGATCAACAACCTGCACGCATCACCAACCAAGGCAGGGCACCAGCAGGCACCAGCAAGCAACAGGCACAAGCGCGGTAGCAAGTGGCCTGGAGGGGCGTAGCAGGAAATAACGAGGAGACAAATTGTGGCACCTCCCGACACAAAAAGCTACCTCAGAATAAATAAGGTGGAGACGCAAGCCATTGGCTGTGACGGCCCTGATCATTACAAAGGGCTCTGCCCCTGCGTCTCACCACATAAGCAACTACCATACACGTATTAGCATTTAGCACTAGCTCAATCACGACTCCTTCAGAATTCTTGTGGGTGGTTACGAACCAACCAAGTGGGCAGGGCCATGAATAATAGTTTGACAACGCTACGTCACAGTGTCACCTTATCCAGATTGGCTAATTTCTTCTGCCTTTTTCCTTTCATTGCCTATTGCATTCAGCAGACAAACTGCATAGATTTCAAACTTACCACAGCTCACAAACTTATTCAGACCTATGTTATTTAACAAACAACAGGAAAAATGTGATTTTAATGGCATGGGCTCTTTAAGGAACCCAACAAAACATTACATTATCTAGCGATCCGTTAACTGTATTATGTTATTTCGTCTTTGGCAACATGAGCGCGAATGTTTTTTGAAACCTGCCCGGCAACGGACGACGCGATCATCTGCTGACAGGCAGGTTTGGAATGGATTACGTATGGATGACGCGCCCGGTACAAATTTGGCAGCCGGTACAAATTTAGTGTGACAGCGCCTCTAAATTAAATGTATTATTATTATTATTAATAAACCGTCGGAACACACAAGACTGGTAACCATAGCAACGTAGGTAAACAAACCCCGCTAAACCCTCGCGTAGCGCGGGGAGCGCTACGGCCATGATATTATGTATACAATTATATTATATACTATTCTATATAGAGCTCGGGGAGTCGCAAACGGCAACAATCACTTTCTCCTCCATGCTGCGGTTCACCCCGGATTGCACTGCAGGGAACGGTTGGCCGGTTGAAAACCGATTGGCTGTTACGTTACGCACGTCACTCAGTGGCCACGCTGTTGAACGCTGATTGGCTGTCATCACGCGAATGTCGCGGCAAAGTTTAAATATTTCATTTTCATTTTTATTTCCGGTAGAATAAAGTACCCATCCTGTCAATTTGACAGGATGGGTACTTTATTCTACCGGACTCGTTCGCTTCTTCACTAGACACACGCGCTACCGCACGCTCTCCTCGCTCGTCCACTCACTCGCTGACGTCACTCACACACGCATACGCACACTGCCAATCTCGCGCACACACATATGCTACTCGTAACACTATGCCTCGTTCCCCATCTATTGAAAGTTAGGCTATTAAACATGTTGCATTCTATACGGCCTGATTATGTCATTATTTAAGCTACATAGCCTAATAAGAAGCGCTAATAAGGATATTTGACTATACCAACCAAACAGTTGAGGGTTTTTGCCTACCAGCAAAAAGCATCCTCCAACTGCAATCTTTGGTTATTTCTTTATTAATTTAGCTATACTTTAATAGTATTATTCTTTCTGTTCAAATCTGTTCAGTGTTCCAAATTACTTGTTATTAAATGTTACATAAAGTTAATTGGTATGTAAGTGTTGTTTAAATAAAATGCTTTTTAAATTAAAAAAAATCGGAATGTATCGAACCGTGGGTCAAAAATCGTGATACAAACCGAATCGTGAGTTTCTGTATCGTTACAGCCCTAGTAGTAGTAGTAATGGTAGTAATGGAATTCTTTAAGAGAATAGCGTAGCCGGTGCGTGATTGTAAGTAGCCCAATGGGGTGGGAAAAACCGCTGAATCTAGCAACGCTGTCTGAACGTCCTCAAAATGTAGCCCAATAGGGCGGGAAAAACGCCCAATCTGGCAATACTGCTGAATGTCCTCATGCTCCAGCGTCAACGTAAATCAATGAAACCAACTGAAACGAAGCCGATGTGAAACTTAAACTGTGATTCTGAAGAAAGCAAAAATGATATAGAAATTCAGTTTAGATATTATTGAAGATACCAGTGTGCAGATGTTAAATTTTTTGAACAAAGGTAAACGGTTGAAAAATGATTTAGTTACAATGTCTATAAGGGCAACTTCACCCATTTCACGTAAGCTTTGTATTTTTAGACCCCCCCGCATATTTTTGAATGGTCTAGCATCATTCCCTTATTTTCTGGAGGGACTGGAGAGATCCGTATCGATCTCCAACACTTCCTGTTTTCAATGACGCAATATGACGATTTTTGCGTACAAGAAAATAGGAAGTGTAAAGGCGGCTGCATGCTTCAGAGTTGGTGTTACGTTGTTGCGCAAAATTGACTCAAAGCAATTCATGCTCCCTTTTAGGTTGCGCGTGTTGCCAAGCAATTTACCGCCAGAACAGTAGGTGGAGTAATATGTGGAGTAAAGTTTTTCGTTGAAGACGACCTTGAGAATGACGTCTTTGTCTGTGGGAGTCGTTGGTTTGTTTATGTGCCAGATCGTGTTCTCCCCATACACAGTGAATGATGGCAACAGACAGAGGAACAGGGGTGATGAAGTTGTTGATCATTGGGGTTGTATAAATGTGCATATCTCTCTACATTTTAAAACGACATAATGTGTTGGCAGCAAAGTTAACTTCACTTCACGTTAATGCTTTTGTATATGAGCCTGCCGGGTTCCATTCTATCAAACCACCCACCCTCCTTCCTCCTACGGCAGCGTTCCTCAAATTGAACCATGAAAAGGAGATTTTCCTGGTATTGGTCGAAGACTACCTAAGTGAAGCCTATATGGTGTATTTGTGTGTGGGCGTCGTTGTCGGCTGTTTATAAACCGCCTCCCAGTCATGTTCTACACATTCAGTGAACTATGGCAGAGCGGACAATCCTATCCCAAGGACAGTTGAGGGCGTTGGAGGTGCTACTCATTGAGGAGCAGCTTCTTATCTTGAGGCACCAGCAGAAGACGGAGGCGGAGGTGGTCTGTACGGCCACTAAATCAACCAAGACTACTGACGGGCGAATATCGTATTCTTGTCCAACCTATGAGGGCTATCGATGAAGAGCACCATTTTAAGTACTTTCGTATGTCGGCTGGCCGATTCGATGAGCTGCTTCGTCGTGTGCAGCCGCACATACAACATCAGGGCACACACAGTGCGCCAATCGATGTCGCCCAGAGACTGGCTGTGGCGATACGAATTTTAGCCTCGGGTGGAACACAACAGGCTGTAGCTGACAGCTATAAACTGGGATCCCGCACAGTGTGCCTCATTCTATCCGAGGTCTGCCAGGCTTTGTGGAAAGCGCTGCAGCCAGACTACCTGCCCGTTCCTTCGACCAACCAGTGGGCATCCATAGCAGCGGATTTTTGGAATTTTTGGAGCCTCGACGGCAAACACGTGAATGTCAAGGCACCACCTCATGCCGGGAGTGATTATTTTAACTATAAAGGTAATCACTCCTTCGTGCTGATGGCAATTTGCGATGCCAGATATCGCTTTACAATGGTGGACATCGGAGCCTATGGACGGGAAAGCGACGGCGGCATTTTCACAGAGAGCAGTTTTGGCAAAAGGCTGTTCGAGCACAAGTTGAACCTGCCTCCATCAGCTTTCCTTCCCGGGACCACGACCAAAGCCCCACACTTTATTGTCGCTGATGCTGCTTTCCCCTTGCATAACAACATCCAGGTATGTCGCAAATCATAATAATGAATTGCATAGCACGTTGCATACATATTTGGCAAAGCTTTGTATCTGGTCTGTGATTGTGGTGCACGATGTTTCATTATGTTCTATTCAGTAACACTGTATCTTTGTTGTATTATCAGGGCATTTAAGCGGAGAGCAGCGCATTTTTAACTACAGACTCTCCAGAGCCAGGAGGGTCATAGAAAATGTGTTTGGAATCCTGGCTGCACGGTGGAGGATTCTCGGGAGGTCACTTGGGTTCCATCCAGAGAAGGCTGTGAATGTGGTGAAGGCATGCGTTGTCCTTCACAACTACCTGGTCGACACCGATGAGGCTAACGACCCTGTCAGCCGCTACATTCCTCCCAATTTCATTGATGCACCCGCAGGAGGCTCCCAACAGCCTGGTGAGTGGCGCAGAGTGGTGGGTGGTGACTCCAATCTCCAAGCAGTCCATCCATCACAGATGACTAGGAGCCATGCCACCAGAGCTGCTGCAGGTGTGCGAGATGCATTGGCAGGGTTCTTTATGGGACCAGGAGCGGTGTCATGGCAGAATGACATAGTGACACGTGGCACACTTGGCCCCCAGATGACCTAGAAGTGTTGATCCGTTCTGCTGATATAATAATTCCATACTCTTTCAAAAGCCTATTTGCTGTTTCATTATGTCTTTGCTTTGCACACAAACAAGGTTCAGAACCTATACTAGAGAACTAGTCACAAAGAATGTATGAACAGCTTTTGAGCTGCTGCAGGTGTACAAGATGTATTGGCAGAATTCTTTATGGGACCAGGAGCGGTGTCAAAATGACAGTCACGTGGCACACTTGGCCCCCAGATGACCTTACCTAGAAGTGTTGATAAATCCTCTTTCAAAAGCCTGTTTGCTGTAACATTATATCTTTGCTTTCCATACAAACAAGGTACGGAACCTATACTAGAGAACAAGTGACAAAGGGCAAAGAATGTATAACAGCTTTAGAGCTGCTGTGGGTGTTAGACGAATTGATGCAATAAACTGTTTCATTACTTATTTGCCATTTTATTTATACAAGTGTTAAATAAGATATAGTGCAAAGTACAAGAACAGTAAGTACAACATATGAATAATAAAAATACAATGAGCAAAATCCAAACAATGTAGAACAAAAGTATAAGAACAGTGCTGTACAAAATTCACAATAACTATAAATAATAAAATAAACATGCAAAATCCAAACAATAGAAGAGAACAAAAGTATCAGAAGAGTGCAGAACAAAACACAAACCAATTATGAATAAAACAAATATTTACATAGTGCTTAGGGGCATTCTCTTAAGTTTTCTACGCCCTGTGCCGAAATCAAACATTGCAAAATCCTCATCATTAAAGGGTGCCTACTCTCCTGTAATGCAGTCCTCGCCAGGTCCCCCACAACCTGGCCAAATCTTGCATAGTCATCAGGGGCAACCATACTCTCAAGTGACAGCACAGTCTGCCTCCGCTCCTCCAAATCTGCCACCCTTTCACTCGTGAAGTCATCCAGCTGCCCCCTTCTTTTCCTCTTCCTTCCTGTGTGGGAAGGAGGAGATGGTGACATCATGGAGGCTGAAGGGGTGGATGGGCTGAATGCTGGCAAATTGGGCCGGGGAAGAGCTGTTGCCTCAAAGAAGGCCTCTGGCGAGGATGGCTCAAGGGAGGTTTCCGATGAGGACGAGGTGGATGGCTGGAGGGAGGCTGCCTGTGATGAGATGGATGGCTGGAGGGAGGCTGCCTGTGATGAGATGGATGGCTGGAGGGAGGCTGCCTGTGATGAGATGGATGGCTGGAGGGAGGCTGCCTGTGATGAGATGGATGGCTGGAGGGAGGCTGCCTGTGATGAGATGGATGGCTGGAGGGAGGCTGCCTGTGATGAGATGGATGGCTGGAGGGAGGCTGCCTGTGATGAGATGGATGGCTGGAGGGAGGCTGCCTGTGATGAGATGGATGGCTGTAAGTTTGCAGGTGACGAGGTGGATGGTGATGACGCATTGCTGGCAGTTGAGGGCTGTTCATGATAATAGATAATAGGGCTGTTCATGATAATATAGGAAAGTATTAGTTGGTATACAATGGTAAAAGGACATACATAGTACAAATACTACATTCATACCATTAACACTGTGGGCACTTTGAGAACAGACAGTTGCTCTGTGTCCATGAATTTAGAGTCTATGACCTGACTAACGTTTGCTTTCAACATTTGCAATATGTTGAAAGCATACTCCAACTGAACTATCCCACCCTGATTACACTGCTAGCATACTAGCACGGCTGTCAAAACAACAAGACCTTCATATTTACCTTGTCGTAGTTTGAGCAGGTCGCCCGGTGTTTTATGTGCACCCCCAACCACGACAGCGATATAAACCAGGGAGAAACCCCCTTTCCCCCAGCATCGCCACTTCTGCTTTGCATCGCCTTCTTCTCTCGGACATATTTGTCCCGTATGCTTTTCCACTTGTTGACACACACTCCGACCGGCATGCCCATGTTGGATGCTATCTCATCCCACGAATTCGAGCACTTCTGTGTGTCTTTGTAGCCCATCAGCGATGGGTTGTACAAGAGCTCGTATTGACGCACTGCCTCGCTCAAGAGCTCTTGCTGTCGATTCATCTTGATGTCGGAAATGGAAAATCGTCCTTGCCTTCTGGCTTTTAAAAATGGCGGTATGAAAACAGGAAATGTGATACTCCAGACAGGAAGTAGTAACCAGACCAGCAGACCAATCACAGCCTTGCAGGCTGCGCGGCTCGCGTAAAAGCTTACGTAAAAAATGACGCAAGTCTAGAAAAATCGCCCGACGAACGCAAGACGTGAGAAGTCGCGCAAGGGGTGCGCAAGGGCCTCTTGCGCTTGCGCTTACGCTTACGTAACTGAGCATAAATCGGCCTTAAGAGGGGATGATTCTCGTAAGACTACAACCACTAGTCCCACCCCCTCTAGGGGGTGGGACTATTAGAGCAGTGCCAGTGGGTGGGACTTCACCAGCAGAAACTAACATCCACAGCGTCTGAAGCTAAGATAACAGAGGCTGTTGATAAAACTGAAGTACATTGGCGGAGGGTACTGGATCTGACATAGAAGATAAAAGTTCAAAGCAAAAGTTCACCATTTCGAAAGAAATACAAACGAGGACTACCGTATTTTCCGCATTATAAGGCACACCGGATTATAAGGCGCACCTTTAATGAATGGACTATTTTAGAACTGTTTTCATGTATAGGGCGCACCGGATTATAAGGCGCATAGAATAGAAGATACTGCAGTCAAACGTTTGACTAGTAGTCGTTATGCATCGACTAGACCGAGCTGTGCTAAAGGGAGTGTCAACAAAACAGTCAGATAAAGTCAAACTTTATTAAGCGTTCTGACAACTCCGGTCACTCCCATGGTAACGATGTTCAAACGTTAATGTGCATATTAACAATATCTCATCAATATCTGATCAATATCAATATCTCTTAACAATAAGCTCACTTTTTCAGTTCATTCCCCGTCTACGAATCCCTCAAATTCTTGTGTGTCCGAATTGAACAGTTGGGCAAGTACGGCATCCAACATGCCCGGATCCCTCTCGTCATTATCAGAGTCAGTGTCGCTGCTGTTGCCTGGCAGTTCAGTGATTATTCCTGCCTTCGTGAAAGCTTGGACCACAGTTGAGACTGTTATATCAGCCCAGGCATCCACGATCCATTGGCAGATAGTGGCGTAAGTCGCCTGGCGCTGTCTCCCCGTCTTGGTGACTTGGTGACGTGATGTTCGCCTTCTTGGCCCCGTCCACACAAAGCCGATTTTTTGGGTGAAACCGCATAATGCTACGGCCACACCAAACGCGTGTAACGTGCCTAACTTGACGCTTGATCATTGTGTGTCACAAAAATGGTTCAACGCGCCTGTGGCTGCGCTGGATTTAGGAGTCCGAGGTAGGAAACCCAAGCGCCGCCGTGTTTGGGTGCATGATAGAGTTTAGATCGGGTTAGATTAAATAATCTCGGATATAAATAACAATAATCGGGTTAAATAACTTCACATGATGTGTCTGGTGTGTTTCCAGCATTCGTAGTGTTGATCAGCAGATAGTCCGCCAAGACGTTGAGGTTGCTTAGCAACCAGAGACGCTGTCCATGCAAGTGAATGGAGCGTTCCCTCTTCGTCATAACTATCAAACCAAACATCCTTCACATTCAACGAGCGAACATTATGAAAGTAAAATGCACATTTCTCGCTAAAAATGTTTACATAAACGCATTTAATGGCGTGACTATGTTACTATTTCCACCCAGAATAAAGAAAGATGTCGGCCGTATGCTTCTGTGCAAGCGTCTCTACTCTCTGCCAGTGATGTCGGGTCAAGCTCCATGCTGATTTGTTCCATTAGTAGATGGAACAAGGAGGTGTCCGATAGGCGGAGATGATCAGCGGGAGTGGCCGCCAGCGAAGCTGTGCATGGTGGGAGTTGTTGTCTTCAATCCACAAGCACCAAAAAGTCACTTTCCGCCTTTTCTCGGTCAAGACGGCACCAAATTAGAATTTTATTTTATTATTCGACTACATATAGGACCCAATTTCAATACATATTCATGCCTCCACCGGTGAAATGCTCCTTTAAGTGTCAGAGGCTGGCCAGAGGGCTTCCATGGCACAACTCAAAACGCAGCTGACATGAAACTAAAACTGTGATTCTGAATAAAGTATAAATGATATAAAAATTTTGTTTTGATATTATTGAAGAAGTGTGGATTTGTCTTTGCTCGCTGTTTTTTTTTCTTATCATCTTCACAAAAGTGAATGCGTCTTGGGTGTCTAGCCCTCCAGGCCGGAAATATGTTAGATATCTTAAACAATAAATATTTTTGACTCAAGACATGTCGAGTCATTACAAGTCAAAGAGGCAAAGTCCGAGCAAGTCTCAAGTCAATAGCAGTCAAGTCTAAGTCGAGTCGCAAGTCATGCGTAATTTTATCAAGTCGAGTATGAAGTCATCAAAATCATGACTCCAGTCTGACTCGAGTCCAATTAATTAGACTCAAGTCCACATCTCTGCTCAACCATGGTTTCATGTTTCTCTGAGAAACCCAATATATACAGATATATATATTCATATATATACACACATTCCAATAAATTGTGCTTAAATTATGTTGATTTCATGAAAAAATAACGGCTTTGTGAAATATAGAAGAAGTTACTTTCATATTTGAATTTCTAATGCCTTTTTTCCCGAGGAAGGTTAAACTGAGTTGATCATCTTCAGGATATGAGGTAGGATCTGCCCGGGCTGTGTAGGCCACTGTGTCAGTGGAAAACACCATCGTAATTGTCCTGGGCTATATTTAGCTTGCAGCTGAAGACCATTAGACTCTAACGAAAAGAGAGCAAGTGAACAATAAAGAGGAGAGGAGGGGAGAAAGGAGAGAAGAGGACAGAAGGGAGGAGATGAGAGAATAGAAGAGAGGAGGGGAGAGAGAATGAGATGATGAGAGGAGAGGAGGGGAGAGAGGAGAAGAAATTGGAGGAGGACAGAGACGTTGGAAGACAGACGAGATGAAGGAGGAGATGAGAATAAACTGGAGGGAAGGAGACTGAAAGAGAGGATCCAGGGCCAGTATAAGGTTGGATGAGGACAACAAAGGAGGGAAACTGAAACGCTGCTGAAAATAACTTGAGACATCAATGCAAATAAAGCTGTGTGGAAGGGAGCAAGCGAGCGAGAGCGAGAGCGAGAGAGAGCGAGAGAGAGAGAAATTACATTTGCATTTGTATTGCCTTATCCATGCCAATGGCATCCCTCCTCAGCGTGTGTAAAACTCTGCCCATTATACGTGCTTGACAGTGTTTAGGGAATCCAATAGAACATGAGGGCTTTAACAAACAGCAGACAAAGGGAGCTGAGCGTCACCAGACACCCTGTGGGTGACACTGCAGGGACTCATATTAAACCACAATGTGGGTTACACTGCATGGACTTATATTAAGACACACTGTGGGTGACACTGCAGGGACCCCTATTCACACACACTGAGTTACACTGCAGGGACTCATATTAACAGACACTGTGGGTTACACTGCAGGGACTCATATTAACACACAATGTAGGTTATACTGCAAGGATTCATATTAACACACACTGTGGGTTAGACAGCAGGGCCTCACAGGGCTCCAGAGTGCGCCTAATTTGGGCGCACATGCGCCTAGAATTCGGGGAAGTGCGACCAAATATTTTATTTGGGCGCACCGGTGCGACTGAAAATTTATCTCGCATAATTATTATTATTTTTTTTTTTTACAGAGCAGTCTATTCATAATATTGTAATGACCACGGAAGAGGCAGTGAATTAAGTATTGATTAGAAAGCGATTTATTAGATACCTAATAAACCGTTGGAACACGCAAGACCGGTAACAATAGCAACGCCGGTAAACAAACCTGCAAAGCCCAATCCAGGGGCCTGTACTACGAAGCTCGATTAGGGGGTCAGTGAGGTATGTTGAGCTGAAAGCCTGGGTTAGCTGTAGAATGAAAGTCGATCTCTTTAAGCGTTGCTGTATCACCATGGTGACTTACGCTCGCAACCAAACCTGGTCGGGAGCAGCTTTTCAGCGAGTCTACCCGGAGATCGGCTACTTATATCGGCGTGCGCAGCTTCCTAGCCCCTCCTCCGATAATGGCGTCACGATTTGTGGGTGTTCCCATGGACCTCGGCGCACTTATCGTACAGGCGTCTTTCCGGAGACAGAGGGTTTTTCGGGACAGAACCGATCCCTTGGCATTGTCCGACGATATTTTTTATGAGAGATACAGATTCGGCATTTATTTAAGGCATTTATTTAGGCTGACCAAACGTCCTCTTTTCCCCGGACATGTCCACTTTTTACGTCCCGTCCGGGGCGTCCGGGGGGGTTTTATTAATTGATGATAATGTCCGGTTTTCGGACATTATCTCGTCGCATATTTGTTTTTGCCTCGTCGCATATTTGTGTTTCTGGGTCTTTCACATAACCTACTAGTTATTACCATTGTAATATGTCTATGGTTATTACGGCCTTCCAAGTTCTGGAAATGGTATCTCCCTTACGTTCCACCTTCTTGCGCGAGCTGACTGTAGAGAGAGTCTGTCATTGGGCGACCGATCTCAGGGTTGCCAGAGCCACGATAATTATCCTCCAAATACGACCATTTTGAGCCTTTGGTACGTTACTTTGCCATTTCCAATCTGGCAACATTGAGCACCTTGCCGCTTCCACTCTGTTTACAACAGCACATTACATCTGCAGCCATGCCTAAACGTAAATGTAAGTTCACGGACAAACTAAAGAAAAAATACCCATGTTTTAGCTAGTATTTAGCTAGTTATTTTGTATTTTCTTAACTTTTTCTTCTATTTGCTATTATTTTAAAATAAATAATGGCAGGTAGGAGAAAGACTTATACTTTTGCGGAGGCATTCAGTATCATCACTAGCGACAGTGGGGCTGCTCTAGTCCCTCTCGAGTCGTCGTCTGACGACAGTGACTTGCTGTTGCCAGAACTGGACACGGACAACAGTGATTCAGAATATCGAATTCCATCCCCGGAAAGTTATGTAATCTCTGTTATCGATTATTTATTGATTTGGTGTCAAATTAACGATCTATCTACCTTGTTAGATATTTAGGGTGACCAGACGTCCTCTTTTTCCCGGACATGTCCTCTTTTCGAGACCTAAAAAATGCGTCCGGCAGGGATTCCAAAAACGTCCGGTATTTTGCCTCGTCGCAAAAAAAAAAATATATATATATTATTGTTATTATTATCTTTTTATTTTTTTTTGCCTCGTCGCATATTTGTGTTTCTGGGTCTTTCACATAACCTACTAGTTATTACCATTGTATATGTCTATGGTTATTACGGCCTTCCAAGTTCTGGAAATGGTATCTCCCTTACGTTCCACCTTCTTGCGCGAGCTGACTGTAGAGAGAGTCTGTCATTGGGCGACCGATCTCATGTGCTCGTTGAGAAGGTGCCGTGTATAGACGGAATGAAACCCCCACTGAAGTACGTAGGCTTCAGCTTCAGGCTTCACGATACAAACCCCCCCCCCCCCCCCCCCCCGTCAACAATCTTGCCCGGGGCGCAATTGGACCTAGGATCGCCACTGTCTGCAGCCATGCCTAAACGTAAATGTAAGTTCACGGACGAACTAAAGAAAAAATACCCATGTTTTCGCCCCCACCCCCCCCCCCCCCCCGCGACGAAGTGTCCTCTTTTTCACAAACTCAAATCTGGTCACCCTAATCTATATCGATCACCCTACTCACTCTACTCATTCCACACACTCACTACCGGTACTCCTTGCCTTATATTTATATGTATGATATTATTTGCATCAATTATCATTATCAAAATTTTGTACATAGTATATTTGACACTATCTCTATCCTTTCTTCTCTTTATTCCTTTTTTTTTTATAGTAGTTTGTTGGTGGGTGTGTGTGTGTGTGTGTGTGTGTGTGTGTGTGTGTGTGTGTGTGTGTGTGTGTGTGTGTGTGTGTGTGTGTGTGTCATTGTTGAGAGGACCTAGCAAACCAAGCATTGCTGTGCAAGTGATAAATAAACTTGGATTTGATTTATTATCCTGCAATGAATTTAGTAAATGCACACACTCAAACTGGTGCAAACTGGATTGTTAGTTGACTTCCACAGTACAGGTCTTGTTTACCCCAACATATTGTTACTTGTCTGTTTGAATTTACATTATTTTCTTTCTTCTTCTTGGGTTCCACAGCGATGATGATGCTGATTATGAGCCACCTTCATCCACTGCTCCTGCTCCAGCGTCAGCCCCCCCACCTCCCCCACGGCCATCAACAACTACCCCCACCTCTGAGCAAAAGAAAGCAAAATCCACTAGACGTGCTTCTGCTCCCCTTCCTCAGCCATGCTCTTCCTCATCGGATTCTGACTCACCTGAAGAAACACGACACAAAAAAAAAGGGAAAGCATCATACAAATCGGCAAATCCTCAGAAGCGTAGTTGAGGTGGGTCTGCCACTTCAAGAGTGAGAGATGATGAAAGAAGCTGGCACAACAGAGAGGAGAAAGACAAAAGACCAGTCCCACTCAGGTTCATGCCAGCCAGGGTCCCTGGCCCCACATTTGACACCACCGCATCATGGTCTCCCCTTTCACTTTTCCAGCAGTTTTTTAGCGCTTCTGTAGTCCGTTCTCTCATTGACAACACCAATGCCAGCGCTGCCAGGAGATTACAGGCTGGAATGAAGTTTGTTTGGAAAGTGCTGACGGTTAGCGATTTTTATATTTTCATGGCCATTATAATTTTCTCTTTTTTTTGCACTTTTCTTTAAAAGTGCATCATAGAGCGGACTTCCAGCCCTATCAGAACATCTCCATCGATGAGAGAATGGTGGCAACCAAGGCCCGCAACAGTATGAAGCAGTACATGAAGGACAAGCCCACAAAGTGGGGGTACAAACTGTTTGTGCTCACGGACACCTCAACAGCCTATACTTGGAACTTCTTTGTGTACAAGGGTAAGAGTGAGTTCAACCCAGGCCAGGGTCTGAGCTACTCCGCAGTAATGGACCTTTTGCCATTCCCTCTACTCGGTGGGGGCTACATATTGTTCACAGACAATTTTTACACCAGCCCTTCCCTCTTTCAGGATTTATCCAAAAAAAACTTTGGTTGTTGTGGGACCATAAGGAAAAATCGGATTGGTTTTCCACACACTCATCAGAATGACTTTCCAAAAAAGCCAGAGAGGGGAGATGTGCGGCGGATAAGGGAAGACAAACTCCTGTTTGTAAAGTGGATGGACACCTGTGAAGTGACCATGTGCTCTACAGTGCACGAAGCCTTCAGTGGACAGACAGTCAAACGAAACGTGAAAGAGGATGGTGTGTGGCGTAAAAAGTCTATTCCCGGCACTGTAGCTGACTACAAACAAAGCATGGGCGGTGTGGATTTGTCTGATGCTTTGATTGGTTACTACAGTGTCCACCATAAAACCATGAAATGGTATAAGACTTTTTTTTAACATTTTATGGACATTGCAGTGGTCAACAGTTTCCTTCTCCAGAAGGAGCTGTACAAGATCAGGAATGACCCCACCATGAGAAAGCCACACAGCCAAAAGACTTTCAGGGAGAAGCTAGCTGCAGAAATCCTGGTGTTTGCTGAAGGCTCAGTACCACCACCACCCACCTGCATGCCTATGTACTATGGGGCCGATGGTACACAGTCAAGGAGGTACTGCAGGATGTGCCAGGATGCTGGCATCCTAAGGGTGAAGACGCCTGTGTACTGCAGGAAGTGCCAGGTCCCTTTGTGCTTCACTTCCAAAAAGAACTGCTTCCAGCAGTGGCATGACAGCCCTTAGTGTATATAGTTAGTTTTAGTTAGTTAGTTATATTTGTTCAAAGTTGCTGCCAGCGTGTTTATATATGTATATATATATCTTTATCCCTAGTGATTGTAGTTTTTAGCTGTGTTTTTTTCATATAATTGGTTTTATTATATGTTGTTCTCCAATATATCTGCTCCAGTTGGAGTCAAACTTAATTTCTTAGTGTATATAGTTAGTTAGTTATAATGTTCAAAGTTGCTGCCAGCGAGTTTATATCGCTGGCAGCAACTTTATATAGAGTTTATGTATATATATATATATATATATATATATATATATATATATATATATATATATATATATCTTTATCCCTTGTGATTGTAGTTTTTAGCTGTGTTTTTACCTTTGTTTTTACAGTTTGGTTTTATTATATGTTGTTCTCAAATATATCTGCTCCAGTTGGAGTCAAACTTCATTTCGATTGTATGGTTTTCTTTGACTGGGAAAATGTAGGTCTGGGTGTGGGTGAGGTCTGGGTGAATTTTCAAAACAAGTCAAAACTGTTGAATTTGGATGGAATGAATACCTATAGTGATATGTCAGTGAAATAAAATTAGTTTTATAGTCTGGTACCTTAGAAAGGTCAAATGGCACTGATGGTGCCCAAAAGTGCCCAAATGGAACCTTTTAGTCCGTCTGGACCTACCTGTACTAAAACCTCTCTAAAATCACTTTATTGGCATTTATCCTGGACCAGGGTACTCATCAGATGTTGTTATATGTTTCCCTAAAGGTTCTGGGCTACTATCCCATAGTTTCAAGGTGGTATTCACTCTAAATAATGTGTTTTCTCTAGACGAAAATTTAAAATTGACATTTCTTACTATGTTCTAGCTGAATTTACTCTGACAAAGTAACATCTATATTGATTCTGACACTTCTGCAGCCACCTCACAGGTGTTACCTTCTTTTTGAAACAAACTTTATTCATATAGCCCTTGTAGTTGTGGAGGCATACTCTATTCATCATGGGCATGTCATTTCGGGCAGGAGGCCTGTGAAATAGGCCTAGGCTTAACAGGTTAAGAGCCATGAGCACATTTGAACCAGACAAGTTGATATTTTGACAGCTCGTTTGCACATCCACTTAGACAGATACATGATCACCTGAATTTAAAACGTCATTTGGCTCAGTTTAATGCCAAATAATATGGCCTAATTGATACAGGGAAAAGCACTTTCTTCTACAACTTCAGAAACATTCAGTCATGTTAATTTCGGCAAAGAGAACTTAACACAAATATGATATGCAGTCCTGTGGGTCTATTAAATTATATGTGGCAATACATTAACAAACATTGTTGGTAACCCTACCTTTTACAGTCCCCTAATTACTAGGTATTTACCCGGTAAATAAATGGTTAATCATAGTGTATTACTGGGTAATTACCACTGGTAATAAGAAGGTAATTACAGAGGAATTACTAAGTAAAACTTCCAATATTACCCATCAACTCAACTAAGTACCGTGTAGTTGTAAGTGTTTTAGGTTGGTAATCACTCAGATATCATTGTGTACTTCCAAGGAAATTAGGCAACCAATTCTTAGAAACACCTATTAATTCAAGTTACAATTGTAGTTATCCAAGGTTTATGTTGGTAACAGCCCAAATTTTATGTTGTACTATCTAGAAATTAGCATTGTTCTTTCCAATAAATTAGCTTTTTTTTTGTTATTATTCATAGCTCCACCCATTTAGAAAGGGTTTATTCAATTTACCTCAGAAACTACAGTTGTTTTTATTTAAGTTGGAAAATGACAGCAATATTTACCTGGTAACAACCTCTGCAGGAACATTATTCCTCTTGCGTCATGGTACATCTTTTTAAATACTGGGTACGAAGCCTTCTTTGTTTCCATGGTATTACCATGTTCTTATCATATCCTTTGTAATAGATAATTCCCTTGTCCATGCAGTTAACTCAAACTTGTACCATATATCTTCTGCAACGTTACTAAGTAAAACATGACAATTTAACCAGAAAGTAAGCTGAAACTGTATTGTAAAAGGAAGGCTTGTTTGTTTCCATGGTATTACCAGGCTCTTACCATGTAATTTGTTACAGGTTATTGCCTTTTCCATGCAATCAATAGAAACTTGTACCATTTACGTTCTGCAACGTCGTTCACCAGTAGTTACACATTTTAATTTTAGTTTTAAAACCCCAAACCACTGTTGATGAAAGGCATATTGTAATGAAACAAAAACAAAAGCTTAACATTCAAACAATGCATTTCTCACAAACAGGCACTGAACACTGAAAAAAAAAAAGCTTTCAACTCAATTTAAATTTACTGATGGTGTTTAGATAAACAGCAAGTGACCAAAATGCAGACTGCTTCAACCTCTACAATTTGAATAAGTGGTGAATGTCATGCAGCAATCTGCCTAGGGGAGCATCTTTGTGGTCATTCGCAAACCAATGAGTCCACTCGATGAATGAGAGATGGCTCTTTAGTGTCCTCTCTGTGCGGTTTACCCCTCAGTCTCCACACCTGGGTTTTTTAGGCTGACCAAGCCCTGACCAGGTATCTAACTCCCCTTCCCTACTGTAATAAAGTCCCCGGGTCCTATGTTCCCCGGGTCCTATGTTTTCCGGGTCCTATGTTCCCCTCTTTGTATGAGACTGGGGAACATAGGACCCTTTTTTTTTTTTTAAAGGGTCCTATGTTCCCCGCTTTTCCCAAAAAGGGTCCTATGTTCCCCGATATGTGACCGGGGAACATGGGACCCTTTTTAAAAAAAAGGGTCCCATGTCTGTTACGTTTTCCACCATTACTGCCAACTTCCGGCCGAGATAACCACCATTGCATGTCTTTACCTTTTGTGGAAGAGACGTCGGGGAGAGGGAGAGACGTCGGAGAACCCGACGCAGTCTATTCATAATATTGTAATGACCATGGAAGAGGCAACGCCAGTAAACAAACTCTGAGAAGCCCAATCCCTACGAGAACTCCCCGCGCTACGGCCATCCGGAGGCGCACAGAGCTTTTGGCCGTGATATTATCTATACAATTACCAGTGGCGTTTCTACATGTTAAAAACAGGTGGGGCTAGGCTAATATTTTTTATTCTTTTAAATGACGAACCAGTGTTTGTGACGACGTCATCGTCACCCATTTATTTTCAGTCGTGGCGATCTTTGTAGACGTTGACTCCGCCTACTCCCGGCTATCCTGCACAACACAGGACTGTATGTAAAAATGTAGTACAACATCTGGAGTCTCATTTAGAAAACTGTGCGTGGGATCGTTACTAAAAATGTGCGTACGCCCAGAAGCCAAGTTTTGCGTGCGGCAAAAAATATTCGGATTTATAAAACACTGCGTACGCACACCTGTACGCAATCTTTGCTTTATAAATCACATACTGACTATAATTGTGCGCAGCTGAATCAGCTTCACGTTCCGCCCTCTACACGCCCCTTTTTAACCATAAATGGTCAATGCAAATGACCTCATGAATGCGATCTGCATATAAAACAGACTCCGGTATTATGTCTTGTTGGAAACAATGGCAGAAGTACTGAGAAAATCAAAAAAGCGAAATTTCACGGAGGTTGAAGTGCAGACACTTGTGGGTGAGATGGAGGCCCGAAAGGTAGTTTTGTTCGGCGGTCACGGGATTGGAATCGCCAACAACAAAAAGCAGAGTGAGTGGCAACATGTTGCTGCAGCAGTGAACTCTGTCAGTAGCACGGAGCGCACAGTCCCAGAATTAAAAAAGAAGTGGTCTGACATAGAGTTACATATTTGTATGTAGCCTACCAATAAATCGTTATGGTCCCTAAATACCCTCTCCCTCCGAATCCTGCATGGTCCGCCAGAAGTGCCATATGGTGCAGCATTACCACGGCGCTCACCTCTGTATTTATAGGGTTACGGTAATAAGACTGACGAGAACGCCTTGGATAATCAGTTTGTAATTACCCACGTAAAATGTTCTTGAACATAACCCCTTTTTAATGCCTGATTTGTCATGAAAAGCATCAAGAGTAACGGACAACGATTGTGATGAGTGTGGCTTGGTTTTTCACACTTGGGATTTAATTGACATTTGATCATGTGTTTACAGTGTCACATAAAAATATTATGTTATTGACACATGTTGGACAGATGCTTTATTCCATGCAGTCGCGCCGTCAGTGGACAGTATGGAGTGACGGGATTAAATATAGAGAATTTCTTTTTATTTCTATTCTAAGGAGATATTTCTGGAGTTATAACTGAGAAATAACGCAGTGGACTTAAATTATTCTGATTAGTATTTGACGCATGATACGGGTTGAAATTAAATTGATGAAGGGCGATGATAAAACATAATCATTCTTCTCACTCTGCAATTCTTCGGTCTGACTTCAGTTCACCACCACACCGTCTGTGTCGCCAATTCTCCTTTTCCTCCAAACCATGCGTACGCATGGGTCAGAGTTTGCTTAGGGCTGCGCACATTTTCCCGTCAAGTTGGTTTTTTATAGATCACAACCTTGGCGTGAAAAGTCACGTACGCAACTTTCAGCCCTATTTTGTGCGTACGCAACGGTTATAAATGAGACCCCTGGCCTGTGAAGGGTATTCATATGCTAAACAGTCTAAACTGCCGAAATCATTCAACAAAAATGGTAGACTGCTTCACTTTTGTTAGTGTTTCTACTGGCTTTTAAGGCATACAGACATCCATCCAAAAAAATTATGGGGCATTTTAATTTAGTTTGAAATTCATTTTTGGAAAAAGTTACAGCCCTAATATATTACAAATAAAAATGGTAATTTTCATAAAAAAGCAAAAGTCTTTCAAAATAGAGATTGGGCTTCCTTCATTGGTCTTACTTACTCAGTGTCCCACCATGCTGTTTTTAGCCATGGTTTGATGTTTCCCATTCTCTATTCAGCCCTCCACCCACAAGGACCTGCCAGGACAGCAGGCAGGTACTGGGGCCATCACAACCATTACAAATAAAATATACTTTAACACTATTCAGTATGCTGGGCTTTTTATTTTTTTAACTAAGTGACTGTTCTCCATGTATCAGATACATATATTAAATTAATAAAGTACATTAGTGCAGCTTTTAATCTTTTATTGCTGACATCAAAACATTGCAAGAATGAAAGTATAGTTTTTAAACTTTAAACTAAGCTTCCGTAAACCTCAGAATAAAATGATACTACTGCAATCAGCTGTAAGAGCTACTATAAGAACCCAATATAATTTTACCATGGAGTACACCTCCCATAGGCCTAAGCAGTGTCCGGGAGGAGAAATCGAAGAAAATAGCTGTGAAAGAAAGATTCAGAACAGCCTCTCTTGGTTTAAAGCCCACTCGCCACCACGACAAGGCGCAAGCCAGCAGTGGGAACATATAAGACTGGAGAAACATAAATAGACTGAAGAGCACAAGACATAAGGCATTTTACCTCCAATTTTTCTTCCAGACTAAGGGTCTCAAATCTGTGCTCCAATAGATGATCTCCCACATTCATGTTGTCGATTAGTTTTCGTTTGTGTGCCTCCGGCATGTTTGTTAGAGAAGTTATCCTTCTCCTTCTCCGCATCTCAGCTACCGTGCTTCTTGCGCGCGGCGGCGGCACTTGAGGTGAGGTGGGAGGTCACTCGAGTCATGACTCCGTTGTGTGTGCAAACACTACGCGAAACACGGGAGCCTCATGAGTTCAACTGTTTACTCAAACTTATCCCAACGGACACACTCACCGGAAACACGTCATCCGTTACATTAAAATACAGGCATGCTATCAAAATACGGGCATGCCGTAAACACTGTCATGGATACATAACATTTTCCCCCCTCTCCAGGGGAGATCCAACCCACATCCCTGAGTGAGATATAACACGAATATTATAGTATATAGTAACAATAATAGGGTAATTATAGTAGATAATCAGAATACATTGTTAATGACTTCAGTCCGGCCCGAACATATTATGACAAGGCTATTTAAAAGGTAAAGTGCTTTAGAACACCAGACTAAAGTAACTCGAACAGTCTTGATGAGGTTAAAACATTCAAACATAGTAATTCCTGAGGTAGCCGGGTTTGGCACGGGCACGGACTGGTCGTGCTGCAGGATTGACTGGGCCTCCAGAGTCCGGATCAGGATCTCGGCTGGCCTCCAGGTCTGCCGCGGTAGGTGTGGCCACTTTGCGGAGGCGGCGTGCATGCCACCGCGTTCCATCTGAGAGACGAAAGGTGGCAGGCCCCAGTTGCTCAGTCACCTGGAAAAGCGCTGACCAGCACCTTTCCAGTGGTCTGGTGGCCACCAGACCACTTCCCTGCAGCGCTGTTTCACTTTGACAATGCCCAGGTGGCCTTCATGGGCCATGGACAAGACACGTGGCTGTAAAGCGGAGGGTATGACGTGCGATGGCCCCTTGCAACGCAGTGGTCGTTCCAGCAAAATAGTTCATCTTTAAACCGGCGGAAAGGAGCTAGACTGTCTGGTAGGCCAGAGGCTGGAGGCCACCCGGAGTGGATGAAAGTGCGGAGCTGTGAGAGCACTGGGTCCTGTTCAGAGGCCTGTTGGAGATCTTGAAGTGACACTATTGCCTCGAGAGGGGAGTGGAGGAGCTGAATGAGGTCCAGATCGCTGTTGTCTGGAGTCGGCTCCACAGCTGGAGGTGGGGTGGAGCGTGACAGTAAGTCCGCCACCACATTCTCTCTTCCCGGTGTGAACTGCAGTGTGAAATTGTACTGGTGAAGTCTCTCATACCAGTGGTGGATGCGCAGAGGCCTGTGCCCAGAACCAGATGTGGCAGCAGGGCTGTAAGCGCTTGGTGGTCCGTACGTAATGTGAATGACCGGCCATACACGTACATATGCCACCGCTCACAGGCCCAGACACAGGCTAGGGCCTCTCTCTCCCCCACGGAGTACTTCTGCTCTGCTGAATTAAGAGCTCGGGAGGCAAAAGCAATCGGCCGCTCTGTGCCGTTGTGAAGCTGAGACAGCACAGCCCCCACTGCGTAGTTGGAGGCATCACAGGTGACCAGCGTCGGGCTGGGTGGGTCGAAGTGGGCGAGTACTGGTGGTGCGATGAGCTGGGCCTTCAGCTGCATGACCGCATCTTCGCAGGCAGGGGTCCATGCCCAATGGGCGTCTTTTTTAAGGAGCAGTCGTAGAGGGGCAGTGGTGGAAGAATACTGAGGAAGAAAACGCAAGTAATAGGCGGTCATGCCCAGGAAGGAGGCAATTTGGGCAGGGCTGGAGGGCATGGGCAGCCGTTGAATGGCCTCCACGTTAGAGTGCAGTGGGCTGAGGCCTTCTGGGGTCAGGCGAAACCCCACAAACTCCACCTCGGACGCAGAGAAAATACACTTCTCCCCATTCAGTGTGAGGGCATGGGAAACCAGCGTGTCGAGTACCTGTGTGAGTCGTTGGTCGTGGATGGCAGCCGTTGATCCGTGTACTACTATGTCGTCCAGGAATATCACCACCCCTGGGATGCCAGCGAAGATGGTGGACATTATTTTTTGGAAGCAGCTAGGGGCGGAGCAAAGACCAAACGGCACCCTGGTGTAGCGGAAAACGCCTGCGTGTGTGACGAAAGCGGTGAGGTTACGGCTGTCTGGGTGCAGGGGTACCTGCAGGTAGCCTTGGCGGAGGTCAAGCTTTGAAAAAATCTTGGAGCCGTAAAATTGAGAGGTCAGTTCCTCTGCTGTGGGCAGCGGGTATTTGTCGGGCACCACGGCCTTGTTAACCGCCCTCAGGTCCACACACACACGCAAACCACCTGACTTCTTCTTCGCGATGACCAGGTTAGAGATCCAGGGCGAGGCGTTGACTGACTCAATGATGCCTAAGTCCAACAGCTTTGTCAGCTCTGCTGAGACGTCATCGCGTAGTGCCAGGGGAATGCGGCGGAGAGGCTGTTAGACAGGGTGTATGTCTTTGCGAAGCAGAGGTTGATGGGTGAAAGCTGAGATGCAGCCTAGGCCAGAAAAGAGTGCTGGCCATCGCTGTTCCCATGGTGAGCTGACCTGGTGAATTGTTGCTCCACCGCTGTCCATGAACGTGAAGCCCAAGCTGGTGATGAGATCCAGCCCCATGAGGTTAGCTCCATGCCACTTGAAAAGTGAAGGTAGCCAAGGATGTGTTGCCATGGCGCACCGGACAGCTGAGGGAGGCCAATAAGTCGATCTTAGAATTGCCATATCTATGGAGAACAGCCGAAGGCGTCTGCAGCGTGATGTGGGGCAGGAAGCGATTGACTGTGGACGAGTTGAGGAGGGATAAAGCCAGTCCAGTATCCAGCAGTAAAGGAACACAGACCCCATCTAGTTCCACTGTGCACGTCTTGAAGGACACACGTGCAGAGCTGACAGAGTGCATGGGTGTTGGGGCTGATGAGCTAGCCACAGCCTGTCGTGGGCCTGTCCGTGGGCCGAGCACGGACGGCGCAGAGCGACAGACTTTGGCGAAGTGGTTGTCTCTCCCGCAGGACTGGCAGACTTTTCCCCTGGCCGGGCATGTTGGGGCTCTGCTCATGTGGGAAGAGGATCCACAGTTGCCACAACTGCGACGTGGCTGGCTACGTGTGTGGGATGTGTAGTTAATCCCTGGGTCTGTGTCTGACGATGCAGGGCTAGGTGAGCGCTCAGTATATTCGACATGTTGCGTCAATGCAGGCTGAGAGAAAGCGCGGGAAGCTAGTTGTGATGTCAGCTCGGTAGCTTTTTCTATTTGCAAGGCTATTTCCAGTGCTTCCAGAGTCAAATCATCTGGTGACATAATTAACTTTTCCCGAATTTTGGGGTGGGCTGCGTGTTCTGCAAGCTGGTCCCTTATCATCTCCTGCTGCATTTCACAGAATTTACAGAAAACCGCTAAGCTGCGGAGGTCGGCTATATAATGCTCTACTGACTCACCCGCTTTTTGCCTGCGCTGCCGGAAGATTATTCGGCGGAGAATTACCGTCTGTGGAGCAGCAAAGTGTGCTTCAAGGAGTTTTGTAGCTTCTCTGTACTTTTTTGCCTGTCCCAGGGTTCTGAAAATGCGCTGTCCCTCAGTACCAAGGCAATGAACAAGGAGTGCTCTTCGACGCGGGTCGCTAGCATCCTCCAGTCCGAGAGCTGCGAGGTATGTTTCAAACGACTCCAGCCAACGAATCCACAGTACCGGAGGCTCGCCTGGTAGTGTAAGGAAAGGTGTAGGTGGTGGGAGTGAAAACTCCATCCTCGTCGCCAATGTTGTGTGTGCAAACACTACGCGAAACACGGGAGCCTCATGAGTTCAACTGTTTACTCAAACTTATCCCAACGGACACACTCACCGGAAACACGTCATCCGTTACATTAAAATACAGGCATGCTATCAAAATACGGGCATGCCGTAAACACTGTCATGGATACATAACAGACTCATCACGTGCCTCACCCTACAGCCAATGAACTGTGAACAACGAAATGACGCTGTAGTGGAACGAACCATATATGTCCATGGTGGTCCCGGTGGGGCTAGCCCCACCAGGAAGTAAAATAATCTCCGTCCACATCAACAGAGAAACACTCTGAGCATGCGCATTTCAATGTTTCAAGTCCAAATACACATAACATTGGGCTGGTGGGGCTAGAGCCCATAGATATATATTAGAGCTGTCAAGCGATTAAAATATTTAATCGTGATTAATCGCATTAATGCCATAGTTAACTCACGATTAATCGCAAATTCTTTTTCCATAAAAAAATTGAGGCTATCCACCAGCAATTGGAATGTTCAATTACTCAGCTGAAACAACCATGCTTGATGAACACTCTGGGATCTCACAACAATGAACTCTGTGAATTCAGTCTCCCTGCTGAAAGTACCATCTGTGGCCTCATAAAAAAGTGCAACTCCTCCACCTGTCATCTGGACCCTCTTCCAACAAGCCTGGTTAAGAGCTGCCTGCCATCCATTGCTCCGTTGATTACATCAATACTCACCACCTCTCTCCTCTCTGGCACTGTACCATCATCATTTAAAACTGCTATTGTCAGACCAATGCTGAAAAAACCTGGACTGGACTCTTGACAACTTCAACAACTACAGGCCTATTTCCAACTTGCCTTTTCTCTCCAAAGTTCTTGAGAAGATAGTGGCAACTCAACTCCAGGATCACCTGAAGGCCAATGATCGCTTTGAGCCATTCCAATCTGGATTCCGTCCTATGCATAGTACTGAAACGGCCATGATCAAGATTACTAATGATCTCCTCTGTGCAGCTGATGATGGACTTATCTCCATTCTGATTCTCCTTGATCTCAGTGCAGCCTTCGACACTATCTCTCACCATCTTCTGCTGGAACGTCTAGCTAATATCGGAGTGTGTGGCAGTGCTCACCAGTGGTTCACCTCCTATCTCTCTGGAAGGACACAGTACGTACAAATGCTGAATTGCAAGTCTGAGAGTACTGCTGTGACAAGAGGGGTGCCCCAGGGGTCTGTGTTAGGCCCTCTGTTGTTCATCATCTACCTCCTCCCACTTGGCACTATCCTCAGGCAACATGGTGTTCAATTCCACTGCTATGCTGACGACACCCAGCTCTACCTTTCAACAAAGCCCACTGCTACACTTCCGCCAGCTGTACTTACTGCCTGCCTCCATGACATCAACTTATGGATGACACAAAATTACCTCAAACTTAATAGCAGTAAGACTGAGCTGCTAGTGGTTGGCTCTAAATCAGCTCTTGCTAAGATGGAACCTTCACCATATGTGTAGATGGCAGCACCATCCCTTGCTCCAACCAGGTCAAGAGCCTTGGTGTCATACTGGACAATACACTATCATTCAGTGCACACATAAACAGTATGTCAAGTGTGTGCCTTTTACCATCTAAGGAACATTGCACGGCTTCGCCCAGCGCTCACCCAGCAGAATGCAGAAGTCCTTGTGAATGCATATGTGACATCCCGCCTCGACTACTGTAATTCCATCTTGTCTGGAATCCCAAATAAGCTACTCCACCGGCTCCAACTCATCCAGAATTCTGCAGCAAGGATTGTAACACGCTCTAAATCCACCAGCCATGTAACACCATTGCTTATCCAACTGCACTGGCTTCCAGTAGCCTACCGAATTCAATTGAAAGTCCTGCTCCTGACCTACAAGTCCCTACACAACAATACCCCCACCTACTTCTCTGACCTCCTGGAATCCTACACTCCTGCCCGCTCACTGAGATCCTCCACAGCAGGCCTACTGCATGTCCCTAAGGCGAACCTCAGCACCCTGGGAGAGAGGGCTTTCAGCTACATTGGCCCCAAGTTGTGGAATTCACTGCCAGACTACATCAGACACTGTGACTCAATTACTGACTTTAAAAGCAGACTTAAAACTAATTTCTTCAAGATAGCTTATGGACTGACTGACTGACTTATTTTTCTTATTTTATTTATTTCTATGAGATTATTGTAATTGTAATGAGATGATTGTTTGTGAAGCGACCTTGGGTGTCATGAAAGGCGCTTTAAATAAAATGTATTATTATTATATATATATATATATATATATATATTGTAGCGGGCCAGTGGATGTGGGGTTTCCACGCTACCAATTTGAGTAGACAAAACACAACACAGAGAGCAGTTCCAATGGGTAAATGGTTTATTTACCTCTCAAATCCAACCAGGGTGGGAAAAGGGTCATCCACCTCTTATGTGAAACAGTACAATTCTTTCCACCTATCTCTTTTCCTCAGCCCGATCGGTGCTTCCAGGCGATCACACAGATCCTGCCTGTCCTGTGCTAGCCCTAGCTCCAACCTCTCCCTTAGCCTTCCTTTCCCTTCACGACTGTTTGCTCGCCCTCTTAAGCCCAAGCACCCCTGCCTAACGATCCCCAGGCTTGCCTCGTTAGAGGGAGGAAGTCCATATATGGCTTGGGTGTGGAGCCAGCAAGTTGCCAGACCTTCCACTCGCCTCACTCCTCCCTGGCGTCTGCCACACACCCTCCACCTCAGCTCCAACCTCGAGGGAGGGGCGGTCCAGCTCTCTAGAGCAGGCCTATTCAACTAGCGGCCCGTGGGCCAAATTCGGCCCCTCTTAATTTTTTTCTGGCCCGCAAGAGGTTGCATGCAAATAAATAAAATAAAATAAAGGAGAAACATAGTTGCATGCAAATCAGGTTTCTGTGTGTAGCCGGTGATACTAGCCAGTATCAGTTCCCCACAATCAGGAACTGGCATCACTTATTCTGACAATGTTTGGCTCAACCGATAACTGTGAGTCTAGTTTATCTCAGATGAATGCCATCAGAACAAGGGCACGTTGCTCCATGACCTATGAGAAGCTGCATGAGTGTCTCAGGATGAGCCAAACTAGGCAAACAAGGCAGTGCAATCTTTCTCACTGACTCACTGGCTCAAAATGTCTCATATTTACAGTAGTTCTGTTTTGTGATGATTCAAACAACATTGTTGAATTCTAAACACGTGTCCAAAATATGTGAGAAAAAAAATATTTTATAATGATACGATTAAAATTGAAGAAGGAAGGAATGCGTCTGACAAGTTTATATCATGTAGTAGTACTATATATATTAAGCTAACACAACTTTAAGTACGATTTATTTGTAGCGATTCATTCACGTAGTTTTACTCTGTGTGGCCCATGAACCCCCAGTGGTTTTCCTTTTCGGCCCACTTGTTAAGGAGGTTGAATAGCCCTGCCCTAGAGCAACCCTCCCGGACAGGGCCTCTGCAATCTTCTGTGCTGGGTCGTCTCTGGCTGCGGCCTCCACTCCCGCTGCGGCCTCGACTCCCGCTGCGGCGGCGGCGGCTTCCCATGTGGCGGCTTCTGCTGCAGGTGCCTTTCTGCAGTGGCTGCGTCTCTTGCGACGGCAGCGGCTGCGTCTCTTGCGGCGGCGGCGGCGTCTCTTGCTGAGTCTCTTGCGGCTGCGTCTCTTGCGGCTGCGTCTCTTGCGGCGGCTGCCTCTCTTGCGGCGGCTGCGTCTCTTGCGGCGGCTGCGTCTCTTGCGGCGGCTGCGTCTCTTGCGGCGGCTGCGTCTCTTGCGGCGGCTGCGTCTCTTGCGGCGTCTCTTACGGTGGCGGCGGCGGCGGCGTCTCTTGCCATGGCGAGACAAACCTGCTGGGGCCCAGGACAGGGCACTGCTGCACCTGCAGCCCTGCCGACCTGACCGGCTGTCAGCACTCCCAGCAACTCCCGGCTAGCTGTGCCATGTCCGCCTCCAATAGCCTCCTGAACAATGCTTCCATGTTTGCTCTGTGTGTTGGTCTACCTACTCAACTTGGGATTACTATCATGCATCCTCCACCATGTGTAGCTGGCCAGTGGGTGTGGGGTTTCCAAGCTACCCAGTTGAGTAGACAAAACACAACACAGAGAGCAGTTCCATGGGTAAATGGTTTATTTACCTCTCAAATCCAACCAGGGTGGGAAAAGGGTCATCCACCTCTTATGTGAAACAGTAGAATTCTTTCCCTCAGCCCGATCCGTGCTTCCAGGCGATCACACAGATCCTGCCTGGCCTGTGCTGTGCTAGCCCTAGCCCTAGCGCCAGCTCTAGCTCCAACCTCTCCCTTACGCTTCGTGCCCACTGCACCGTCAGTCAACGGACGTGGGAAGGCGTGGCTGACTGATGGGGGAGTAGTCTTTGCAGAGGCATCCGTCAGCCAATCAAATCGCTTCGCCGGGTTCTTCCCGCTTCCTCCTGCTTGTTGCGAGGCAAGATGACCCGCTTTCCCGCTTTCCAGTATCGTCAGAGCCCGAGTCGCGTCACAGTGCTTAAATTTGCATACGCGATCTGATTGGATGACGGATCCGTCGCTGCCGAAAAAGTTGAACATTTTTCAACTTTTTGACGGAGCCAAAGGCTCCAACGGAACGGACGGATCCACAATGCATTGCGCGTCCGTCCCCATTCAAAGTCAATGGGGATCAGTCAACGGACGGAGGTAGTGGGCACGAGGCGTCAGCGTTCCTTTCCCTTCACGACTGTTTGCTCGCCCTCTTAAGCCCAAGCACCCCTGCCTAACGATCCCCAGGCTTGCCTCGTTAAAGGGAGGAAGTCCATATATGGCTTGGGGGTTGAGCCAGCAGGTTGCCAGACCTACCACTCCCCTCACTCCTCCCTGGCGTCTGCCACAATATATATATATTTTTATATATATATATATATGAAATAAGTGTAACTAATGTACTGGGTCGGTGTTATGAAAAATTCCAGAATATTTGTGTTAATTACAAATGGGGTGCTGTCATGGAAGGGAAGGTTGCGAGTGGTAATGGAGCAATAAATTACCCAGTGGTGATCCTAACAAAGTCTCAAAGGTTAATGAGGAATGGGAGCCTTTCCGGCAGACTGAATCTTCATTAATTTTAATTGTGGGAGCTCAGGTCAAAGAGTGTTGCACTACAATCAATCACATTTTACATAATTCTTCAATGACAGGATAGATTTACGATATTTTAAAGGGGAAATAACCATGTTCTTAAAAATACAACCCTTAAATATTAAATAAAGATATTTGCAACATAATGGAGTAAATATATTTGTGAAAATGAACATTATCCACATTGAATTTGGGTTGGAATAATTTGAAAAAGACAAGATTTATATATATAGATTGATATGCATTCTCTCCACCAGCTCATAGGTCTAAATGACGGAACTGGGCAGGATGTGGGAAAAGGTGGAGCGACCACTTCTGTCAAGCACATAACTCTCATTTAGAAGAACTGAGAAACTCTTTTGCAGTTTAGGATGGAAATAGAGACCTTCAGATGATTGGCCACTAGTCGGCTGTTGCCAAGTTGGGAAGGCAAAGCTTTACATAGTGCTGGGTGAATGGAGCATCTGGCTACTTGTCAGCCATCTTACTCTCTCTCACTTTTGATAGGAAAGGAAAATGCAATCCGAGTTGAAAGCATTGTGATTTTTTCCATGGTAAACATCCTGATCCTCTCCATTATTCCTGTATTGATCAAGGTCCTCAACTGAAGGTTACCCTCCTGTCTCCTATCAATATTATTCATCTATTATGCAGACAGCGTCCCTAACACTATTTAATGTTTCATGATGATGATGTGGGTTAAATAAGGTCTCTAGTACCATGCTTTGTGAATGGTGTTATTATTATAATTTTAGTCCTGGAAGCATATCAATTCAATTCAATTCAAAGTGTTTATTGTCATATGCACAAATGAGATGTTCTCAGTTGTGCAATGAAATACTTCCTTTGTTTCCACTGACTGAATGCCAAGATTTTTTACAAGATAGATAGATAGAAGAAATAATACATTTAAGTTAAGTTAAAATAAATAAAACGGAATGGTGCAAATTAGGGCTGTAACGATACGCGTATCGAAACCGAAATCGCGACACTCAAAGCCACGAACCTGTCTCGCGGTGTGAGAAGGCAGAAGCGCGATATGCCCTTTCTAACTCTCCGATCAAATTGTCAGATTGAAATTTGCTAATAATTTGTCTAAATAATAGTCTGCTGACAGCGCCCCCTCCTATCGATGCCGTAAGTATGCGACGAGATGCCCTCTCTGTGATGACAGCTCTCCGTGGCTACGGAGGATTGCATTTCTCCACAGCCGTCGAAGTCCTCATATGCGATATGAACGACATTAATCCAGAGTGGGCCAAGCGCGAAAAAAATTGCCTGTGTGATCCTGTCTCTATTGTTTTGTGTGATTTGACTGGCAGTTTGTCTGCTTATAGGTCGGAATGAAGCGGCCACCGATTATTGACAGGATGGGTACTTTATTCTACCGGACTCGTTCGCTTCCTCCCTAGACACACGCGCTACCGCTCGCTCTCCTCGCTCGTCCACTCACTCGCTGACGTCACTCGCATACGCACACTGCCATTCTCGCACACACACATATGCTACTCGTAACACTATGCCTCGTTATTGCGACGTTCATGTTAGACGTTCATGTTTTTCCCCATCTATTGAAAGTTAGGCTATTAAACATGTTGCATTTTATACGGCCTGATTATGTCATTATTTTAGCTACATAGCCTAATAAGAAGCGCTAATAAGGATATTTGACCAAACAGTTGAGGGTTTTTGCCTACCAGCAGAAAGCATCCTCCAACTGCAACCTTTGGTTATTTCTTTATTAATTTAGCTATACACTAATAGTATTCTTTCTGTTCAAATCTGTTCAGTATTCCAAATTATTTGTTATTAAATGTTACATTAAGTTAATTGGTATATAAGTGTTGTTTAAATAAAATGCTTTTTAAATTTAAAAAAATCGTGGGATGTATCGAACCGTGGGTCAAAAATCGTGATACAAACCGAATCGTGAGTTTGTGTATCGTTACAGCCCTAGTGCAAATCCAAGAAAGCCAAAGTGCGTGAGCAAAATGTAAACAGCTGCGGCAGTCCTGAGGTAGAATACTCCTTAACAACAGACTCCTATCTGTTGTTAAGGAGTCTGAGGGCAGTGGGGAAGAAGGAGTTCTTTAGTCTTGATGTTTTGGACTTCATACTTCTGTACCTCCGTCCTGAGAGTAGAAGTGTAAACAGTCCATGCTGGGGGTGGGTGGGGTCCTTGAGTATGGAGGCAGTTCTCCTGTGGACTCTGCGATGGTTGATACTCTGCAGAGAGGGCAGTGGGGTTCTGATGATCTTCTCTGCAGTCTTTACCACTCTCTGCAGTCGTCTGCGGTCCAAAGCGGAAGTGCTGCCGTACCAGTCGGTGATACAGCCGGTCAAGATGCTCTCAACAATGCAGCTGTTTGTGAGGATCTCAGGCGACATGCCAAACTTCCTCAGCCTCCTCAGGAAGTACAGCCGCTGTTGGGATTTCTTAACCAGCTGTATGGTGTTGAGTGTCCATGTGAGGTCGTCGCTGATGTGGACGCCGAGGTACTTGAAGCTGCTCACCCTCTCTACTTCAAGCTCCATGACACCAGACTGGCCACCTCCCTCCCCGCCCGTGATGCGTCCTATCACTGCGGTGTCGTCCGCAAACTTCAGGATGGTGTTGATCATCGTTGTCATATGAGATCATTGTTTCAATAGCCAAACAAAACACCCTTATGAAACTGCATCAGCAACACCTGAATGACCTAGTCCACATCTGTCAGACCTGGGTCAACTTCTGTCAGACCTGGTCAACATCTGTCAGACCTGGGTCCACGTCTGTTATACCTGGGTGAACATCTGTCAGACCTGGTCAACATCTGCAAGACCTGGTCACAACATCTGTCAGACCTGATCAACAACTGTGAGACCTGGTCAACATCTGTCAGACCTGGTCATCTGTCAGACCTGGTCAACATCTGTCAGACCTGGCCAACCAACAATTGTCAGACCTGGCCAACCAACAATTGTCAGACCTGGTTAACATCTGTCGGACCTGGCAAACAATTGTCAGACCCGGTCAACATCTGTCAGACCTGGTCAACATCTGTCAGACCTGGGTCAACATCAGACCTGGTCCACATCTGTCCGATATAGTAAACATCTGTCAGACATGGGTCAACATCAGACCTGGGACAACATTGGACCTTGGTCAACATCTTTCAGACCTGGGTCCACATCTGACGGATCTGGTCAACATCTGTCAGTCCTGGTCAACAACTGTCAGACCTGGGTCCCTAATGTCAGACCAGGGTCCACATCTGTCAGATATAGTCAACATCTGTCAGACCTGGGTCAACATCAGACCTGGATCAACATTTGCCAGACCTTGTTCCACATCTGACAGATCTGGTCAACATCTGTCAGACCTGGGTCAACATCAGACCTGGGTCAACATCTGTCAGACCTGGTCAACATCTGTCAGATCTGGTCATCTGTCAGACCTGGTCAACATCTGTCAGACCTGGTCCTCTGTCAGACCTGGTAAACATCTTTCAGACCTGGTCAACATCTGTCAGACCTGGTAAACAACTGTCAGACATGGGTCCCTACTGTCAGACCTGGGTCCACATCTGTCAGATCTGGTCAACAACTGTCAGACCTGGGTAATTTAAATCACCTAGCATTATATTGAGCCAATGGGTAAGTACCTCATGCAGGGCTCCAGACTAACTTTTTCCTGGGCACGTATTTATGGTGCACCCAAGTTTTGAGTTGTTGAGGGGGGGGGGGGGGGGGGCGTTGGACCGTGCCTGCCTTGCGCTGAGTTGTTGACGGGGGGGGGGGCAACCGGGCAGCTGCACCGGTTGCACCGTCGATATTTACGCCATTGATTAATAATATTTTGACCATTAAATAAATGCCTTAAATAAATGCCGAATCTGTATCTCTCATAAAGAATATCGTCAGACAATGCCAAGGGATCGGTTCTGTCCCGAAAAACCCTCTGTCTCTGGAGAGACGCCTGTACGATAAGTGCGCCGAGGTCCATGGGAACACCCACAAATGGTGACGCCATTATCGGAGGAGGGGCTAGGAAGCTGCGCACGCCGATATAAGTAGCCGATCTCCGGGTAGACTCGCTGAAAAGCTGCTCCCGACCAGGTTTGGTTTTGAGCGTAAGTCACCATGGTGATACAGCGACGCTTAAACAGATCGACTTTCATGGTACAGCTAACCCAGGCTTTCAGCTCAACATACCTCGCTAACCCTCTAATCGAGCTTCGTAGTACAGGCCCCTGGATTGGGCTTCGCGGGTTTGTTTACCGGCGTTGCTATTGTTACCGGTCTTGCGTGTTCCAACGGTTTATTAGGTATCTAATAAATCGCTGTCTATTCAATACTTCATTCACTGCCTCTTCCGTGGTCATTACAATATTATGAATAGACTGCTCTGTGAAAAAAATAAATAATAATAATTATACCAGATACATTTTCAGTCGCACCGCTGCGCCCAAATATAATATTTGGTCGCACTACCCCGATTTCTAGGCGCATGTGCGCCCAAATTAGGCGCACTCTGGAGCCCTGACCTCATGACCTCTGCCGGCCGCTCCAGCCTCTGTAGTACAGGGGCACTAGCAGGTCTTAAACAACTTATTAAATCAGCTCCTATGACTCCCCAGGGAACCTCTGCCTAGCTCCAGCACCTTTCCTGTCAGTCAACCAGAGTTGTGGACGGGAGGGGAGGGAGTGGAGAAGGGTTGTCATGACGTTCTGAGTGCAATTTGTCCACTGTCCAGGCGCTGTCACTGGGACTTATGGAGGTGATTCAGGATATATACCTAAATATAATAAACACATTAGGACCATGGTGATCCCATAAGACAACTCCCGTTCATGTATTGTGGACTACAACATTTGCCTTGGAGTTTGGGTAGGAAGTCCACATTATAAGAAATCTCTCATTTTTTTTCAAATAATAATAATCACAAAGTCCCACCGGATTTACAATGCAAGAACCGTAAAAGTGTCACTTTCTTGGCCATGTTACGATCTTGGTTGTTGTCACACTGTCCATGTCTATTGCAACAAAGGGCATACAATATTACAGAACCTTTAACTTAGCAATAATCACGTTCTTGCAGCTGTGTCAAATGACTTTTCAATGACATTTCAGCATTTCGGGGACCCCGAACTAGAATATTGTTTTCTTTTGAACAATAATTGTTGATCCTACACGCACACACACACACACGCACACGCACACACACACACACTAAAACACAAACCTCCCCTGTCATATTCAGTTTTTTCTGAACAATTTCAAAACAATTACAAATCCTTGATCCCAGTCGCGGGCCGGACCTTCATCCCCACCATGTCGTTCAGTGACCGAGTCGAAGCTGAACTTCCTCAGCTTTGTTCGTCTCATCATCTCCCTCAGATTTCTTGCAGTCAGATTTCTCGTTAATATGCAAATAGCTTGTTAAGAGACGGATGGATCGTTAGGGAGTCTCAATCACTGTCCATATTGAATAGGCAGGTCATTATTGAATCAGGAAGTATTACTCTCACACCTGAGTGTTATTCGTCTTGGTGACAGTAAATGATGAGGTGGAGAGACAAAATAAATGGCAGATAATAGAGAAGGATTTGCTGTTTGATTGTCTCCAGTCCATTGAGGAGTGTGTTGAAACTGATCTGGGGCTTGGTAAAGGCTGAATATAGATTGATATCTCTTATTGGAATTATTATTTTTGTCTATTTTAATTCCACTTCTACTGGCCAAAATAAAAAGGTAAACTCAAAGATTATCAGCAAACCTTTAAAACATGTCTCAAAAAGCTGTAGCATACACAATAAATGTATTTCTAAATGCTAAAATGGTATTTAATTTAAAAGGACCATAACACTCTAGGATCACATTGTGTAACAAGAGTACGCATGATTCTAGCCTTCAAGCTGCTCTTCAAGCTACAGACCTAGCATGCCCCTAGCCCCCAAGCTGGTCTCCAAGCTACAGACCTAGCCCGCCCCTATCCTCCAAGCTGGTCTCCAAGCTACAAACCTAGCATGCTCCTAGCCTCCAAGCTTCAGACCTAGAATGCCCCTAGCCTCCAGGCTGATCTCCAAGCTACAGACCTAGCACGCCCTTAGCCTCCAAACTGGTCTCCAAACCATGGACCTAGCATGGTCCTAGCCTCCACACTGGTCTCCAAGCTCCAGACCTAGCAAGAAAATAGAAGGAAAGGAGCTGTATGGTGGCCAACCATGTTACATCAACTTGTGGGCCTTTAAAGATCTGCCTCCCAATCAAACTTTGACCTGTGCAAAAGCTCGAAGTTAGAGTACATTGGGAAATGTGTAATGGCTGTGAGCAGCTCTCCGGGCTGAGGGAAAACTGATCCTCAGGTGCCATTACTATTTAGCCTTCTAGTAGATGTCACAAACTGGCTGACGGACATTGGCATTAACATATTATTTTACATCAGTTTTGCCTAAAATATGCTGTTATTTTAGTAACAAAGCATACCATGTTGAAGTTCATAGACGTACTATGAAAAATGTTGGTGTACTCGCACTTTAAAGGAGGATAATAATTAAACTGCCTGCATATGGTGGATCAAAAGATAAAGGACAATACACATATGAATCTTGCTGAATGCTTTCATTGCATTATTCTTTCTGGTGCGTCTTGTCCACAACAGTCGAATCATAGTAAAAGAGCAACAAGAGTGAGTTGTGGTCCATTATTGCGCTTTTACCTTTGCACGAAAACTGAACACAAGTTATCTGTGGTTCTCTTCATCTCCCCAAACAGGAAATGCTCCAGGGTTATCTCAAAACTATGACTGGTTAGGTGTGGTTAGGTATGTCAATTACACATATGGGCTATTGGCATGTCCTGCATGGTTCCATAGGATTCTATAGGTTTCCTGATTCCCTTTCCTGTGTGTGTGTGTGTGTGTGTGTGTGTGTGTGTGTGTGTGTGTGTGTGTGTGTGTGTGTGTGTGTGTGTGTGTGTTTGTTTGTACTTGTGTGTCAGAGACAAAACAAGCGTCTGTGTGTGTGTGTGAGTGTATGCATGTGTGTGTGTGTGTGTGTGTGTGTATGTGTGTGCGTGCGTGTGTGTTTGTATCTGTGCATGTAAACGAAAGTGGAGAGGGGTGTACACGTGCACTGGTTAACCCATTTGAAGATGCTAATTTACTATTTCCTTTGACACACACAAGCCTTTAAAGATACAAACACACATACACACATAGACAGACACACACACACACACACACACACACACACACACACACACACACACGCACATATACACACAGACACAAGCACTGGCGAAGGCGCAGGGCTATTCATCCAGGTTGTGCATTGAGTAATGAGTGGTTTTAGTGAGGGGGACAGCTCACCTTCTAACCAACCCATCTCAAGGAGACTTCTGATCATTGTTGTCAACTAGAGCTAAGCAAATTAAATTGGATGCTGCACTGTCCAAGGGTATGTGTGTGTGTGTTTTGGGGGGGGTTTGTGTGTGTGTGTGTGTGTGTGTGTGTGTGTGTGTGTGTGTGTGTGTGTGTGTGTGTGTGTGTGGTTTTGTGGTTGTGTGTGTCCATGTAGTTGAGAGCCAGACAAAGGAAGACTATTAATAGTTACCATTTGGACTAGTTATTTTAGTAACAAAATTTTACACCACTTGTTTCAGCCGTTTGTTTTAGTAATAGTGACAAAATAGCATAGCTTACTAAGTTGAAGATCAGAGAAGATATACCTTTTTCCTATTTTTTTTTACATTTACATTACATTTAGGGCATTTAGCAGACGCTTTTTCCAAAGCGACTTACAATAAGTACATTTGTCAAAAGAAGATTTACTATCATGCTAATATTAGCATTGTATTGTGTGACTATACAATCACAGCCAGGGTCTTCTGCCTCCCTACCCCAACACTCACACACACACACACACACACACACACACACACACACACACACACACACACACACACACACACACACACACACACACACACACAGATCAAATAATAATTGCACATAAAATAAAAGGGGGAAATACAGTTTCACCACAGTATATTTTTCTTGCAGTGCGCAAAAATATTTTCCATTCAACTAACTAATCTCTTCTAATAACATTATTGTATTTATATAACAACTACATCAAAATGTAGTTCTATCACAAACACACACACACATGCACAAACAAAATCCCAACACTAAACAAACAAACATATGCAGAACAACAGATCATCTTCCATCAAATGTGAGCAAATCAATCCTCTGACAAATATTTGTTCTGGAGACCAAGAACACAAACACAATGGTATTCAACAGAGTCCTGGGCCTCTTTTCCCGATAACGATGGATCTTTGCTCGTATGATCATTCTCACGATGGAGAACCATCGTGAATTTCTTTGGAGCTTTTCCCAAAACTCCTCTTAACATGAACACGCATTCACTGCACTCATGACGTTTGTAGGATTGTAACTGTCTAGTGACACGTTACTGAAATGGGCTCCGTACTGAGGGAGACGCAGGATTGTCGCAGGAAAAGGGGGTTAGAAAGCGTTCAAATATCTCTCCATCAAGGCCAACAGCAGAGTAGCCTACGAAAAGTATAGACTGCAATAATTTGAATGCTAAAGATATCAAAACACAATTAATTAGGCCTAGGCCGACGCATGTATCGGTCCTAATCCTGAATGCACTGTGCGTAAATTTCTTCACAGCATTTTTTTCCCCTTCCATATTACAAAAATCTAAAATAGCTAATAGAATAAAATAACTAGGTGCTGATTTCTGAAACATGCTTTGCGCAGCAAAGACTTTATCTGATTCCGCATAAGGTTTAATTGATTGGCGCACACTCTCTAGTCTAGAACATATGTAGACATTAAAAATGCAACGTTCCATTCATTCATTATCATTCAAACGCAGAGTCTAGGCATTGACACACGGCTATTGCTGACCCAATTAGCAGAGCTTGGTCTAGATCCTGCCCATATTGTTGGGCAGGATGATGTAGGCTATAGGTCTTTTTACGCTGCCAAGCCGGTTCGGTCGCAGCTTGGGACGCCCGGCGATTTCACCTTCTTATCTCAAGTTTCCTGTATAAAATAGTGTTGACTCGTTCGCAAACAAACCGGTTCGAATGAACGAGTCTTTAGGTCGAACGAACCGAACCAGTTCGAAACTAACCGAACCGGTTCCTTTCTCTCGTTCGTCTCGTTCACCATTCGATTCACCGGAAACTCGACTAAACGAACGAACGAGTTTCCGGTAGCACTGACTCCACTGAGTCTGACTGACTCAGCTGAGAACCATGCAATGGCGAGCATTCCATGATGCGATTTACCGCTACCGGAAACCAAGCTGAACGAACAAACGATTCGCGAACGACTCCTCCCAGTTCAGTCGAGTTTCCGGTAGCACTGAGTCTGACTGACTCAGCTGAGAACCGTGCAATGGCATGCATTCCATGATGCGATTCAACGCTACCGGAAACTAGGCTGATTCGCGAACGACTCCGCCTAGTTCAGTCGAGTTTCCGGTGAATCGATTCACCGGAAACTCGACTGAACTGGGAGGAGTCGTTCGCGAATCGTTTGTTCGTTCAGCCTGGTTTCCAGGCTGAACGAATCATGGAAAATCGCATCATGGAATGCACGCCATTGCACGTTGAAAAAAAAAACCTGTCATAAATTGGTAAAAAACACTTCAGAGGATTTAAAATAATTGGTACACAAATTTCACATAACCAAGTGCAAGACATCCTGAACATGATACTATACTCTAAATTTCCAGCCGCTAGGCAGCTAGACTAGCGGCTAAGAGTTAGCCTTTAGGCTACGAACGCCAGCGGCTATGCCCCCCAAGGTGGACTACAGTGAACTGAAGAAAGTCATTGATGCTCTGAGAGATGAGGTGGCTGCTGTGAAGGAGAAGCAGATCGAGATTCACAGACTGCTCGAGAAGTTGACTGCCATCGACACAGAGAACAAGTACAGAGATGAGAAAATCAGAGAGCTGGATGACAGGATGACGGATCTGGAGCAATATTCTCGGATCAATGATGTTATCATATCTGGGCTTCGCATCCGACCCCGGTCATTCGCACAAGCAGTGGCCACTAACAACGGGTCCCGGACAGAGCCAGAGGAGGAAGATGTGGCTTCTGCGGAGCAACAGGTGGTAGCCTTTCTACAGGCTAAGGACATCCACCTTGACTGCAGCCACATTGAGGCTTGTCACCCGCTGCCCATGAGGAAGCGCAAAACGGAGCGCACCAACGATAACAGAGATCAGCGACCCGACACCCCAAAAGTTATCCAGAGATTTACTAACAGAAAGCACAAAATCGCACTGCTGAAGGAGTGGAAGAAGCTGAAGGGGACGGATGTTTTCATGAACGAGCACCTGGTTAAACGCAATGCCAACATAGCAAAAGAAGCACGCGATCTGAGGAAAAACAAGAAGATTCAACAAACCTGGACGCGGAACTGCAAAGTGTTCATCAAACTCAACGGCGATACTCCAGAGGAGGCCAAAGTGATGGTCATCAGGAGTATCGAGGAGTTGGGCAAGTACTGACATGACGTCTGTCTCAAAACATGCTAAAGTGTCCACCACACCAGACACTGACGCTCTACATTCCAACACGCGCACTGTCAATTCACACCAATTCCAGGATAACATTACCCGTTTATCTGACTTGATTACTGATTACGAGCATGTTCAGCTGAAACCTTCTGAATACACAGATCACCAAACACAGGATATTGATCAAGATATAGACCCAGACAATAACTTTTTCTTCAACCTCAATGAGAACTGTCATTATTACACTAGTGAGCAGTTCAATGCAAAAATTTACTGTACTGGAAAACTGACAATAATTCACTATAACAGCAGGCATTTGAGCAAAAATGTCCATGCAATCAAGGACTATTTACATACATTTGCCATTCCTTTTCACGTAATTGCCATATCTGAATCCTGGATCACTGAGGGGGAGGAGACCAACTATACTCTAGAGGGCTATGACCTGGTTAACATCAACAGACAAAATAAAGGAGGGGGAGGAGTGGGGATTTTCATGATCAATGCTTTACAATTTCACATAGTTGATGAAATGACAGTAACAATGGACAATGTACTGGAATGCATAACAATAGAAATCTGTATGGAGAAAACAAAAAACATCATAAGCTGTATTTACAGAACCCCAGGGACAAGTATTGAAGTCTTCACTAACTGGATTGACTCTATGTTCTCAAAGTTTTGCAACAAAGTTGTTTTTGTTTGCGGTGATTTTAATATTGACCTCCTAAATCCAAGTAACTACTCAGCCATTGATACTTTTATTAATACAATGTACAGTGTGAGCCTGTTTCCCAAAATCACCAGGCCCAGTAGAATCACCTCCTATTCTGCCACCCTAATTGACAACATTTTCACAAATGACATTGAAAATAAATCAGAGAGTGGTTTATTAATCAAGGACATCACTGACCATCTACCAGTTTTTGTGGTGTACAATGGTAATTACAAGATAACCAGGGCAGATAGGCCAAAACAGTACAAACGCACAAGGACGGAGGAATCCATCAAACTGTTAAATAGGTGGGGATAAAAATTGTCCTGTAAAGGAGTGGAATTGCAAAAATAATTACACCAGCTGTCCCTGGATCACAAAAGGATTACAGAATGCCTGCAAAAAGAAAAACACACTCTATAGAGAATTTATAAGACTGAATAAAAATAAGCTAACTCATATTATAAGGGCAAATAAAAAATAATTATTTGCCCTTATTAAAAAAGAATAAAGAATTCTGGAGGATAATAAAAACAATATCAAAGGAATATGGAATCTTTTAAACAGTATTATAAGAAAGAACTCTGCTTATGACAAGTATCCGCAGTTCTTTATTGATAAGGACAAAAAGAACTATAACATGGAAGAAGTAGCTAATAGTTTTAATAAATTCTTTGTCAATGTGGGGCCGGATTTGGCAGAAAAAAATCCGGATCCAGGGACAACTGGTGAAATGATGGAGAAACTGGTAGATAGAAATCCCAGTTCTATGTTCTTAAAGGCAGTGGACGATGCTGAAATTTTGGACATTGTAAACAACTGCAAAAACAAAAGATCCACTGATTTTCAAGACATGGATATGGCTCTAGTCAAACTGGTAATACTGGCAATTGTAAAACCGCTGACTCATATATTAAATTTATCATTTCAAACCGGGATATTTCCGGATGGAATGAAGACTGCTAAGGTTATACCATTATACAAAGCTGGGAGCAAACACAACTTCACAAATTACAGACCTGTCTCTTTACTTCCGCAATTCTCCAAGATTCTAGAAAAACTCTTCAACTCCAGGTTAGAAGCTTTTTTAGAAAAGCATCAACTACTTTCTGACAGTCAATATGGATTTAGATCAAATAGATCAACATCATCAGCAATAATAGAGGAAATCACAATGGCTATAGAAGAGAAACAACAGGCAATTGGAGTGTTTATCGATTTAAAAAAAGCATTCGACACAATCAACCATGACATTTTAATTTGCAAACTGGAAAAGTACGGAGTAAGAGGAGTTGTTCTAGATTGGATTAAAAGTTATTTTAACGGGAGAAAACAGTTTGTGAAGTTGGGTGATTACTGCTCTTCATGCTTGGACATTGCTTGCGGCGTACCTCAAGGGTCAGTACTGGGTCCAAAGTTGTTTATACTGTACATTAATGATATATGCAAAGTGTCCAAGCTACTGAAATTAGTCCTGTTTGCGGATGATGCAAACATCTTCTGCTCAGGAGACGATCTCGCTGAGCCTCTGAAGGATCTTACTGAGGAAATTATCAAACTAAAAAACTGGTTTGATTATCAGTTGGAAATCACATATAAAACTTGTTCAAACCAAATTGTCAAAAAGCATTGCAGTAATAAACAAAGCAAAGCAGGCTTTGGATCATAAATCACTCCACACTCTTTACTGTGCACTCGTTTCGCCATATCTAATGTACTGTGTCGAGGTCTGGGGGAACAACTACAAAACCTCATTAGCACCAGTAACTATCCTGCAGAAGAAAGCGATTTGTGTCATTCATAAGGTTGGATATTTGGACAATACTCATTCATTATTTCTACAGTCAAAAATAATGAAATTCACTGACATGGTGAAGTTTCAAACTGCTCAGGTAATGTACAAAGTAAAAAACAACAAACTCCCAAATAATGTTCAAAAATTATTTAATGAAAGACAGCTTAGTTATAATTTGAGGGGGAAACTAGATTTTGACAGGTTCAGCATCCGAACAACCAGGAAAGGCTTTTGCATTTCAGTTTGTGGGGTAAAGCTGTGGAACAGTTTGAATATGGAGATCAAGCAATGTCCAAGCATGAAACAGTTTAAAAGAAGATACAAAGAGATGGTTTTCCAGAGTTACAGTAATGAAGGAGGGCTTTGACGTCTCATTACTTGTTAACATGACTAGTTAACTGTGTGATCAGCAGTGAGCTATTGCACTGGAAAAAGGGTTTTAAGCCGTACTTCATCTGATTATTATTTTGTAATTCAATTCAAATAAACATTTTTTGTTTTATTTTTAAAATAACTTTTTTTTATTTCAAAATACTGTGAAATAGATATTTTTAATTAGGAGCTCAATTAAGAAATATCCATTTTGACAAATGTACAATTTTAAGGTTGTGTATTCAACTGATTAATAATTTTGTCATTCAATCCAAATAATCTTTTTTTGTTTTCTTCCTAAAACACTGTTATATTTGATTAGGAGCTCAATTTAGAAATATTTGTTCAGACAAATGTACAATTTCAAGGTTACGTACAAGCCTGCGCATGCGCATTAAATACAAAGACGCTTACGACTACTGGACCAAACCGCAGTGTTGCCAACTTAGCGATTTTGTCGCTATATTTAGCTACTTTTCAGACCCCTTTGGCGACTTTTTTTCAAAACAGCGACAAGCGACAAATCTAGCTTATTTTTCAGCTGCTATTGGTGACTTTTGGCGACTTTTTGAGGTGAAAGCACTATCGCTATTACCTCTTCACAACGAGCACCGGGTGCCTGCGCGGCCCCTCCCCCGTCTCAATGCACTTACAGGCCGCTCAGTCCTCGTGGTAAAAAGCAAACTCAGGAACCGGATGTCCTTGCAGACCTTAAACTCCATCCTATACATCCGATATGGATTAAAGCTGTCAGGTGATGCTTGCTTTGAGCACCAGCTGCCTGATCATGTTTTGAAGTTTGATGTTTTTCTGCAGTAGAGAGCCTTGACCTGAGTGACGATGACTCACTGGTTCTGTGAGCTAGGACAGTCTGTCTGTGTCTGGAGGGAGGTCTGGAGTAGGCCTAACTCTGCCATTTAGATTGTTAATATATTTGTATTGTATATTGTGTGGCGGCAGTAGCTCAGGTAACCTGAAGGTTGTTGGTTCGATCCCCGGCTTCACCAAGCAGAGTATCGAGGTGTCTTTGACAAAGCACCTAACCCTGACTGATGTCGCGATGTGATGTCGAATCCAGACATCCTGCTGATGCTGGAACAGAGACTTCCAACTCTCCAGCAGAAGCGCCCCAAGGCCATGAAGCGGCGAGAGCTGAGCGGGAAAAAATGATGATGATGTATACAAAAATATGTTTTGTTTAAAAATGTTCATGTTTAAATGAGAAACAATTGTTTGATTAAATTGTAATCTTTTTGATTGGATAAAACAAATTATTTCTGATAGATATTTCTTAAATGAGAAACAATTGTTGGAGTGAATCAATATTTTTTTGTTTAGGATTTAACATACGATTTAAATGTATTAACTTCATTCAAAGAATAGAATTATACTTGGTGCCAAGTTGTATTATTTTGTTTTTATGAACATAGGAAATATTGTTTGAGGCAAGCTATATATTTGTCATTGGCTCAAGTTATGTAATATAGATGTGAACCATTACCCTTGTTTTTTTTAATTGGTTCAACAGAAGTTTTTTTCCAGTGTGGTCTTAAGGGTGGTGTCGCGTGCTGTGGTGGCTCGGCCTTCTGCTGACTCCACAGTTGCTGTGGTGCTGGCAGTTGGAGTGGCTGACATTTTTAGTGTGTCAGTGAGTAGGAAACATGGGTATGTGAAGGATTGTATATGTATGGATTTACAGGAAATATATTGGTACGTTGTGTGCATCTATGTGTACTGGTATGGTGTACAGATATGCAAGTGTTCGTGTGTACGGTTGTGTGTATGTGTATATGGAGTACAGAAATGCAAGTGTTGTACGCTTGTGTGTATCTATGTGTATCTGTATGGTGTACAGATACGCAAGTGTTGATACATAGATTTGTTATCATGAAAATGAGAAATGAGTCTGAAGGAAACAGGTAGTTTTGAGTTTGAGTTTTGATTTTGATTTCTGACCTGTTAATATTGTTTAAAGAAGTGGGGTGGGATTGAACAAGTTTTTACTTCTTCCCACCCCTTTTCAAATATGTTGTAGCATTTTTTTATATAGAGTGCTTGGCGGCATTATCAGTGCAGGAGTCACTAGGGGCTGACTCCTGTTGATGCATTATTATTGTTGTTTTGTTGTTGCATATTTGAAATAAATCATTCATTCATTCATTCATTCATTCATTCATACTCCCAAATGTTTTAATTATTTTATATATGAAGACACCCGCATGCAATAATGAGTTCACCTCTGAGGGTAGACTACAAATGCGATTAACTATGGTCAGGGATGTTCGTTACTGTCTAGACACGGTCCAATAAATAGTGAACTTCATCACAGCCTCACCGAAGCGCCTACAGTGCTTAATGCAAACAATCGCAACAAAAAACGCCTGCCGAAATTATCCGAAACCCGCCGGTCTCAGCATGATTCATGTCTACAGTAGCGTATGTCTTTCTTTGATCAATATTAGGGCATTTTAACCAAGATGGTTAAATTAAAATCAGAGGGTGACAGCAAATGAAGCTCGAAAGTGACCTCCCACACAAGAGCAATGGAACCATTTGATATTATTATATGCCTTGTTACGTGGCGTTTAATCCGTTCATTTCGGCTGCGCATGTATTTTTGGAATTTTTAATTGCTGCAATAAATTATGTTTTTGTTGACTTCGAATATGTCTCTATCTTTGCAGTTTAAATCTAACAGTAGTCTATGAGTAATATATCGGCGGTAAGCACTGTTTTTGGTTGCAAAATTGTGCCAGCCGGGCATTCCGTTTTATTGGATGTGTTTTATTAAAACACATCCAATACACGGAATGTCCGCTGGTGACGATGTTGAGGCTATAGTAGGCTAACGATGCTCTTTGCATCCTACGAGTACCCCTGGAGTCCTCATTAGCTACAAGCGTTTTCACGACGTTCGTTACCAACGATGCTTTCGGGAAACGGTGCGAAAATTGTACGATTCTCGTACAACGCACTTCACGATCCACTTAGGCTGAAGATGCTTTCGGGAAACTGGGCCCTGGGCCCATGAGCAGCACAGGGCTGGCTGCTGGGACGCTGGGACACCACCACAAGAACTCATTGGAAGGAGCAAACAGCCCAGGGCCCAGTTTCCCGAAACTCCTCTTAACATGAACGCGCATTCGCTGCACTCACGACGTTCGTATGATTGTATCTGTCCACTGACATTGTGCTGAAACGGGCTATGACGCAGGGGGAGACGCAGGAATGTCGCAGGAAAATGGGGTTAAAAAGGGTTAAAATATCTCCCCATCAAGGCCAACCGCAGAGTAGCCTACGAAAAGAATAGATTGCAATAATATGAATGCTAAAGATATTAAAACACAATTGATTAGGCCTAGGCCGACATATATATCAGTCCTAATCCTGAACGCACTGTTCATTCATTTATTCACGGCATTTCCCCCCCTGAAATAATTCAATATTACAAAAATCCAAAATAGCTTGTGTGACAACTACATTTATCTTAATGTGCTGATTTTTTAAACAGATATTTTTCGCAGTAAGAGAGCCGACTTCATCTGATTCCGCATAAGGTTGCATTGATTGACTCCCTAGAATATTTGTAGACATTGAAAATGCAACGTTCCATTCATACATTATCATTCAAACGCGGCTATTGCTGACCCGATTAGGAGAGCTTGGTCTAGATCCAATCTCTCCAAGAAGTTATTTTTTCGTTTGTCGAAAATAAGCCCCTTCAGGTCGAAGCACCTCCGTTTCGCGTCGGTGTCCGGTTCGCCATGTCTGGGCTTATTTTCCCGATAATGACCGTTGTTCTATTATCCCACTTAACGTCAATATAACTCTGCATGTGGAAGGGAAAATAGCTTTATTTGTAATTACAATATTATGCTGCTGTATTTTCAGAGACCCCCACAGATATTTGAGTTTGCTGCTTTCATGGGAGCCAGACCTCTCTCGGAGCTCAGCTCCCACTGGCTCCCACCCAACTCGAACCCTGGCTATAGGTCTTTCTACACTGCCGAGCCGGTTAAGTCACAGCTTGGCACGCCCGGCGATTTCACCTTCTCATCTCAAGTTTCCTGTGTAAAACCTCCTCCTCATCATCCTCATCGTCATCCGCTTATCCGGGGTCGGGTCGCGGGGGGAGCAGCTCAAGCAGGGGGCCCCAGACTTCCCTTTCCCGGGCCACATTGACCAGCTCTGACGGGGGGATCCCGAGGCGTTCCCAGGCCAGTGTTGAGATATAATCTCTCCACCTAGTCCTGGGTCTTCCCCGAGGTCTCCTCCCCACTGGACGTGCCTGAAACACCTCCCAAGGAAGGCGCCCAGTGGGCATCCTTACCAGATGCCCGAACCACCTCAGCTGACTCCTTTCTAAGTAAAGGAGCAGCGGCTCTAATCCGAGTTCCTCACGGATGGCTGAGCTTCTCACCCTATCCCTAAGGGAGACGCCAGCCACCCTTCTGAGAAAACTCATCTCGGCCGCTTGTACCCGCGATCTCGTCCTTTCGGTCATCACCCAGCCCTCATGACCATAGGTGAGGATAGGAACGAAGATCGACCGGTAGATCGAGAGCTTTGCCTTGCGGCTCAGCTCTCTTTTCGTTACAACGGTGCGGTAAAGCGAACGCAATACCGCCCCCGCTGCTCAGATTCTCCGGCCAATCTCACGCTCCATAGTACCCTCACTCGCGAACAAGACCCCGAGGTACTTGAACTCCTTCACTTGGGCTAAGGACTCATTTCCTACCCGGAGTAAGCAATCCACCGGTTTCCTGCTAAGAGTCATGGCCTCAGATTTAGCGGTGCTGATCCTCATCCCAGCCGCTTCACACTCGGCCGCCAGCCGATCCAGTGAGTGCTGAAGGTCACAGGCCGATGATCCAATGAGGACCACATCATCTGCAAAAAGCAGTGACGAGATCCTCAGACCACCGAACTGCAACCCCTCCCCACCACGACTACGCCTCGATATCCTGTCCATGTATATCACAAACAGGATTGGTGACAAGGCGCAGCCCTGGCGGAGACCAGCAACCACTGAGAACGAAACTGACTGGCTGCCGAGAACACGAACACAGCTCTCGCTTTGGGAGTACAAAGATTGGATGGCCCTGAGGATAGACCCCCTTACCCCATACTCCCGCAGCACCTCCCACAGTTTCTCCCGGGGGACCCGGTCATACGCCTTCTCCAGATCCACAAAACACATGTAGACCGGATGGGCATACTCCCAGGCCCCCTCCAGGATCCTTGCGAGAGTGAAGAGCTGGTCCGTAGTTCCACGTCCGGGGCGAAAACCGCATTGTTCCTCTTCAATCTGAGGTTCGACGATCGGCCGAACCCTCCTTTCCAGCACCTTGGAGTAGACTTTACCAGGGAGGCTGAGAAGTGTGATACCCCGGTAATTGGCACACACTCTCTGGTCCCCCTTTTTGAACAGGGGAACCACCACCCCGGTTTGCCACTCCTTTGGCACTGTACCCGACTCCCACGCGATGTTGAATAGGCGTGTCAACCATGACAGCCCCTCAACACCCAGAGCCTTTAGCATTTCTGGCTGGATCTCATCAATCCCTGGGGCTTTGCCACTGCGGAGATGTTTGACTACCTCAGTGACCTCCACCAGGGAAATTGACGACGAAACACCATCAACCTCGAGCTCTGCCTCCAACATAGAGGGCGTGTTATTCGGATTCAGGAGTTCCTCAAAGTGTTCCTTCCAACGTCCGACGACCTCCTCAGTTGAGGTCAACAGAGTCCCATCCTTACTGTACACAGCTTGGATGGTTCCCCGTTTCCCCCTCCTGAGGTGCCGGATAGTCTTCCAGAAACACTTTGGTGCCGACCGAAAGTCCTTCTCCATGGCCTCTCCGAACTTCTCCCACACCCGCTGCTTAGCCTCCGACACGGCAGCCGCTGCAGCCCTTCGAGCCTGTCGGTACCCTGCAACCGAGTCAGGAGTCCTCCAGGATATCATATCCCGGAAGGCCACCTTCTTCAGTCGGACGGCTTCCCTGACCACCGGTGTCCACCACGGTGTCCGAGGGTTACCGCCCCTTGAGGAGCCTAAGACCCTGAGGCCACAGCTAGCCACCGCAGCTTCAGCAATGGAGGCTTTGAACACCGCCCACTCCGGCTCAATGCCCCCAACCTCCACAGGAATGCCAGAAAAGCTCCGCCGGAGGTGTGAGTTGAAGATACCTAGGACGGGGGCCTCCTCCAGACGTTCCCAGTTCACCCGCACTACTCGTTTGGGCTTACCAGGTCTCTCCGGAAATTTCCCCCATTCCCTGATCCAACTCACAACCAGATGGTGGTCGGTTGACAGTTCCGCCCCTCTCTTTACCCGAGTGTCCAAAACATGCGGCCTCAGATCAGATGACACGATCACAAAATCGATCATCGATCTTCGGCCTAGGGTACTCTGGTACCAGGTACACTTATGAGCACCCTTATGTTCGAACATGGTGTTTGTTATGGATAATCCATGACTAGCACAGAAGTCCAATAACAAACGACCGCTCGGGTTTAGATCAGGGAGGCCGTTCCTCCCCACCACGCCTCTCCAGGTGTCTCCATCGTTGCCCACGTGGGCGTTGAAGTCTCCCAGCAGAACTACGGAGTCCCCTACTGGAGCCCCATACAGGACTCCATTCAGGGTCTCCAAGAAGGCCGAGTACTCTGAGCTGCTGTTTGGTGCATACGCACAAACAACAGTCAGAGTTTTCCCCCCTCCAACCCTTAGGCGCAGGGAGGCGACCCTCTCGTCTACCGGGGTAAACTCCAACACCGCGGCGCTCAGCCGGGGATTTATGAGTATCCCCACACCCGCCCGGCGCCTCACGCCCTCGGCAACTCCGGAGAAGAATAGAGTCCAACCTGTGTAAAACCGAGGGGGTCAAATCCCCCGTTCGTCACGGCGCGGGGTTTCTTGGTTCACTGGGGAAGGCGGGTCTGTGCACGGAGTCTCTGACCTCTTTAGAATAATTTGTATTATTGCATGGCCTACTCCCGAATGTTTTCATTTTTTATGAATGAAGACACCCGCATGCAATAATGAGTTCACTCTATAGTAGGCTAACGATGGTCTTAGCGTCCTACGAGTACCCTGGAGCACTCGTTAGCTAGGAGCGTTTCCACGACATTCGTTACCAACAATGATTTCGGGAAACGCTGTGAAAACTGTACGATGCTCGTACGATGCACTTCAAGATCCACTTAGGCTCACGATGCTTTCGGGAAACTGGGCCCAGAACTAAACAGAATGTCAACAACACCACATCACAAAGGGAATGTCGGGAAGTGCTTCAAACCAAGTGAGAGGCACGTCTCGTGTGTGTGTGTGTGTGTGTGTGTGTGTGTGTGTGTGTGTGTGTGTGTGTGTGTGTGTGTGTGTGTGTGTGTGTGTGTGTGTGTGTGTGTGTGTACGTTTGTGCGTGCGCGTGTGTGTGTGCGTGTATTTGCATGTGACACCGATGTTTGGGAACTTGCAATATTTGAAGCAGAAATCTGTGTAGGTTAGTGATAGTATGTAATGAAGCCTGCATTGTTTGGTACAAATGAAAACATACGTACACACACACACACACACACACACACACACACATACACTCACAAACACATACACAGATAAACACACATAGGCTACGTATACACAGAAACACACACATACGTATACACAGAAACACACACAGTCTATAATAGTAGGACCCTACTATCATTTAATTTAACCTCTAATTTCAATGTATCCTATTTAACATTTGGAACTAATGAACTTGAGTTGAACCTGAACCCAATATGTAACTCACATCACTTAACCACACGATAGCCCAAAGCAAATCCCTGGACTTATTAGTCCTTAAGACAAACCATCCCATAACAATAAGCACTAAACACTTAGCCTTAGCAGCATCATGGATCTAATCCTTGACACTAACCATGAAATAGGCTATTGTGGAACTGATGCCTGCAAGCACTTTCACTCAATGTTCTTTTCCTTGGTGGTTTGACATAGAGATGTTTTCTAAGGGATAGCAATACAGCTAAAATCCAAACCAACACAAATGGCATTAACTAGCATACATGTAGCTGGCATGCAGAAACACGTACACACACACACACACACACACACACACACACACACACACACACACACACACACACACACACACACACACACACACACACACACACACACACACACACACACACACACACAGGGTTGCCAACTTTGGGACTTTGGCTGGAGTGAGACTCTAAAATATTAGGGTGAGCGGCACATTTCTTGGACAACCCTTAACCCTAAAAAAAAATTGATACTAAATTGTCCTCGTTAACTAAGTATAAACCCTCATCTATGAAAAAAATTTACAATTCATTTATTGATTCTGCAATCAATAAATTACAAAATAAAGACAGAGAAAAAAAAAAAAAAAAAAAGGGACACAATAGTTACCCCAGCTCCACAGAGCTGGCTGGCTGGCTGTGGTGGGCTGTGTGTGTGTGTGTGTGTGTGTGTGTGTGTGTGTGTGTGTGTGTGTGTGTGTGTGTGTGTGTGTGTGTGTGTGTGTGCGTGTGCGTGTACACTCCGCAGCAGAGGCAGAACATAGAAGTTACATATCAGGCCTGTTGTATGCCACAGGGGCAGTTTTGGCATGCTTCACAACCTCTGCAGGAGGTTCGTATCTGAAGCAGGGTTCAAGGCTGCTCATTTTCATGGTCATAATTGACGACAGGGTGCCTTCAAGGGACAATCGGTTTCTGGTGTCAGTCTTGTTTAGGCCAATCAATGAAAATGTTCGCTCAGCATTCGCATTTGAGTGAGGCATGCTCAACACAATCTGGGCCACCTTGAATAATTTGGGGAATCTATAAGTGCCTCTTGCCCGATTCTTAAGATTTCCAAGATATACCCAGGGCTAGGCTCTAATCCCCGTGAAAATCGACAAGATATACAATTTAGTATAACTAAACGTCCCACCAATATTTATACCACTTGCTTACTCTCTATATGTCATTCATGGTTTTATATTTATAATTGTTATTTTACTTTACATTTATAATTCATAATTCAGGCATTACAGAACTTTCATGGTCATAAAAAAAAAAAATGCAGAAAAATAAAATAAAATGCTGTTTAATTTCTTTGTTTGTTCTTGAATTGATGTAGAATGGAGCAAAGGCTCCTGGGATTGGGAAATGCGTTCATCCAATAAACAGATGGAGGTCAAGTCTATTTTCGGAAATGTAGGGGGATATATTAGCGGCCCCACGTCGAATGTTATGACCCAAGATACGTCAGAAAGAAAGAAAGCGCAAATTCGACGGTACCACCTTGTCATTTGTTTACCCAGGTGCCATGGCAACACCATTGCTACCTCTCATTGGCTGAATCTTTTAGAGAACGTTGTAGACTCAATCGATATAAGGTCGCGGGAGACGAAGCTCTGTTCGTTTGTATATTTTATTTACGTGACCATATTTATGTTTTATGTTAAAAAAAAATGAATCAAAGAACCAGTTCTTCTTGTTTTGGGGAACAAGTTCTTGTCGTTCACGTTCGGGATTCGTTCGTTGTGAACGAATCGGTCGCGACCGACCCATCCCCAAACGCGCATCAGTGGGCTCCGGCTCTGAACTCTCTCTGACCTTTTCAAACGCAACTTAGTATCAGGTGCGTGGTTTTCAGCGAATCAACGATCAGAGAATACTGCCGTGATCACGTTGTAGGTAGGTAGATGTTACAGCTGTTAGTCTGCTCCCGCAGAAAATGAACGGGAGGATTTTTTATTTTGGCGTGACATTTCTTGCGTGTGCGTGACAGCGTGAGATTGATGGTGAAAGCGTGAGAGTCACGCCAGGGACTGTTGGCAACCCTGCACACACACACACAAACACACACACACACACAGGTATTACCCAGAATACATGTAGCTGGCATACACACACACACACACACGCACACACACACAAACACACACACACACACACACAGAGGTTACCTAGTATACATGTATTTAGCTGGCATGCACACACACACACACACACACACACACACACACACACACACACACACACACACACACACACACACACACACACACACACACACACACACACACACACACAAAGAATGATTGAAAGATGCATTTTCAAACACACAAACCCAATGACACATGGAGTCGGCAAGGAAATTAGATCAACTCTAACCCAACACATTCTCACTCCGAGCGTGTTGATTTTTGACGAACGGATTTTTGATCGAAACTTGGCCCGGGCCAAGTTTCGATGTGGGGGTCCCAGTTAGGCCCTAGATATTCAAATTTCAGGGCGGTAGAACCTTCCTATCTCAAAAACTGTTAGGGCTTCGGCCTCCTAATTGATCATTGTAGTATAATTGAATGCCCTCTTTCATATATATGATACCACCACCACTGGGACGTGGCAACAATTCTCCAAATCCATATGGGGAGGGGCGGGTGCTTGTGGACAGTAGGGGTGTACACTAGACATAAATAGGAAGCAAACTCAGAAGGAGGACTGACCTCTCACACATAATTAATTAATTGTTTCAAATAACCCTGCCTTGTTAATTCAATGAGCTTGGTATTTTGCTTTCAAAAATAGTTGATAGACTACGTCTATCACCTATCACCATCTGTCTATTTTTTAACCATTGGACCCTAGTTTACGACAACAACAACACAATTGACGCATTGGTTTTTAGAGCCATGTAAGGATTAGAGGGGGCGGTCGATAGCAACCACCATAGCAACCGGACAGTCAAGTGACGTGAACGCAGCCCCATTGGAAAAAAATAGAATGCATACCCTACACAGGAGATTAATTATATTTAAATTATTATGACCATGGAGCCTTTATTTGCATGGGTTTACATTTCGTTCTGTGTAGCATGGAAAAATCTGAGAAAAATCTCCCATTCAGAATGCATTGGTTTACATTTCGATGTTTGGAGCACCGTTATTTTTTTAAATTAATTAATTTATTTTCAGTATTTGAGGAGGTGCTTCAAAAATGCAACATTTTCTGCAATCATCCAAAATCCAATGGAAAAACCTGTTGGCTTGTTATCAAGGGAACCCAGGGCGACGCTCACTTTCGCGTTGGCCAACATACGTCATCCCTCCGCCACTCTGTACTGTAAAAACACATGTTCAAGTTGAATGATAATTAGGGATGTTAAACGACTCGTTTTCTGTGAGTCGACGTGTAGGAGGCATAAATCGAAAAATCGATCGATTTCTTCTCTTTTTTTCGGCCCGCGGCTGCAGCAGTTGCAGAGCTCAAAGGATCTGCGCATTCCTTTAAGACAGCGGCCCAGTTGGCCCACCCGTCCTATTTCAAAGGTTGCTATCAGGAGCACACCAATAATGCATTTTTTTTATGAAGTTAAGTTGATATAAAAATGATGATAAACAAAATATCAAAGAGCAGGATTGTGAACCTGTAAATTCCCAATAGGCAAAATGTGTCGGCGTTGTTTTAATTAGGAACGGCAGTTGATGATGCGCGCCTCCTCTTTGCAACGAAATTGTTTAAGTCGGACATAAAACCATTTAATTTAACAGAGGCTACACCCACTAAAACAGATATTTTCGTTTTTAAATAAATATTTGTAAACGAAAATTCACGTACGACTCAGTCGTCAAAGCTGTCCAGGCATCAGTGGTGATGGCAACTTTGTCAGCTGAGGACAGGATCTCGCGGAGGGAGGCTGCTGCTTCGCGGTACATTTTCTCCAGCCTCACAGTCATCGTTTGGCGACATGGCACTGTGTGGGTTGGCTCGAGAAATTAAATCAGATTGCGTAACCCAGTCCCCTCTACTACGCTCATGGGCAGCATATCTCCGGCTATCATCTTAGCTAGCAACCCGCTGATTCTTTCAGCCCGGAGGCTATCACAGGATCTCACCGTAAAGTTTGCGATGCTGCCTTGCTGGCTGGAAGGCTTGGGATGCCTCCTTGCCAGGTGATTCAACATCACGGTTGTGGACGAATGGTACGCAAAATGAGGCATAATTTACCCTGAACTGTTCTGTCATCAATCTTCATGAAACTATCCCACACCAGACTTTTAAGTGAAGATGCCATTGTCATGAAAGGACAAAGGAAGAGATCGCTCTTGGGAGACGTAGCGGTGCGGCAGAACAGAAGTGACCGTTAGAAAAACAACACAGCTACGTCTCCCATTTGAAAAAAAAGAGAAGGATTTATTGTATTTTGATAATTTTTAATTGGTTATTTTGCAGGAATGGGTAAAAAAAACAAAAAAAAACGATTAATCGATTTCTATTTTTAGAGTCGTTTAGAGCACGAGTCGAGAATCGACCGTTGAGTCGACACATTCTTCACATCCCTAATGATAATGCATGAATTTATTCTTTATTCTGCCATAGTAACATGGGAAATAAATGGCAAAAAAAAGGCTGAGAACGAATTCGTATTTGCGATATGTTCAATAAAACGTAATCACAGACAAAATACGTTTTTCAGACAAACGTAATTGAGAATGCCGAATAGTTCTCTGGGAACGTAATTTTGATGAGATAGGGTTGCTCTGTCAGTTGTCAAACAAAGCGGACAGACGTGGTCTCTATAGCAACGACCTCAGCTACCCAACACTGATCAAAAAAAAATGTGTTTCTCTCAATCAAAGCACAAAACAGGACAACTGATGTCCATAGCCTTAACCCATACATGTTGTGTAATTAACAAGGACACGTTGGTGTAGTTGTGTTGAGTAATGTCACAGATTTTACTGTAAACTAGCCATTGATGTGCAGTCATTGGGTCTTCCATTAGCCAATGGGATGAATGCTCATAGCTTCATATGTATATTGCCGTGGAGGGCAGTGGCGGCTCCTGACAAATTTCTCAGGGGGGGCAATTGTTGCGATGATGGCTAAGATCCACGGTACAATCAGATTGTTTTCTGCTTACCTCATCAAACAGCTAAATGGCAACATCAGACATTGACTGCATGTTCTATACGATTTTTTTGATACAGCTAAATCAAGTTCATAATGAATGTTAACATGCTTTTGGCTGATGAATGAACTATCCCACTGTGGTCATCTAAAGGTACATTTTCATCTACCATTTTGCCTCCTTAAATACCTCTGAAAGTTAAAAGAGACTGCTTTACAATAAATCACAATACTCTTCCTCCATCTGATATCATTTATTTTAAGTGCAGCAGTTGTGTTCTGATTTTTTAAAAAAAATGGATGTTAGCATAGCCTAGTAATTATAATATTTACAGTTCTCATCACATGTTTACAACTTGAAGACAGCATATATAAAAACTAGTGGCATAGCCTACTCATTGCAATATTTACAGTATTCCTAAAACAAGAATGATCCAAGGTGATAATCAAAACATTGGGTGCTATTTAACAAGAATTTACCCATAAGACACATGTACATTACAAAGCAAACTTTGTAAAAAAAAAAATGGCTAATGATATGCAATTAATACAGCTATTTCCAATTCAACATTTGAGTAGTGCAACAACACAACAACATTAAAACAACATTTCTCACTTGTATTGAAATTTTGCTCGTCTCTCTTTCAAAGCAGCAAAGTGATCAATGACCCTCTCATTAAAATCAGTCATGTTCCTGACTAGTTCCCTCTCCATGGAAAGCATGGCCACAGCATTGAGACGATCCTGTCCCATTGGGTTTCGCAGGAATGTCTTGATTCTCTTTAAGGTCGAGAAACACCTTTCAGCTTCAGCAGTTGTCATGGGAGTGGTTATGAGGATGTTCAACAGAGCCATCCTCTCAGATAGGGTCTCATGGAGTATGTTCCTCTGTAGAACCTGGTAGAGTGCCAATCCACCACTGCAGCCCTTGAAATCTGGACTCTCGTAGATAAGGGACAGTTCAGTCTTGAGCTTCGCCTTATTCAGCATGGGGTATGCCTTGGTAGTGGTGTTCAGAGCCTCATAAGGGAACATATGGCAGTACTGCTCAAACAGGTCTCCTTGTAGCAGCGTTGCACTCACAAGGTGGCTTGTGAAAGAGAACCTCTCGTTTGCATGGCCCAAGATGGTGTCACAGACCTGTCAAAATAAAGAGAGTATATCACAAATTGGAAGTACACTACGAGTAAAAAACACTGCCACCATCCATCCTTGAATGCAACTGTAAATACAGAAGGGGTGATTTTTTAAAACTATGTTCCAGAGGCCTTAAAAAGGAGGTCTGCATGACTTTAGAATACAATAAAGTAAGGTATGCAATGAAGTGAAAGTGAGAGAAAAATAGAACAAAAAGAAAATAAACAAACAAAACTACAAAATCATCTACCTCCTTAGACAGCCTCTGCTTGTCTTGCTCTCCCAAGGCCCTCCTTTTTCCTGTAGTTCCTGCTGCTACTTGCTGCTGCTCTGGAGATTGTTGTTTCGTCAGCTTGTATCGCAACGAAGCTGGCCGACTTCACCTCCTCCGTAATGCGTGCCCTAATGACAGCTGCCATGCAGTCGAGCAGCTCATTTTGGACCGTCTTGGATGTGCCTTTAAAGACGGTGGCCGTTTTTAAATGCTCCTCAAAGACTTCATCTAGGGATGCAATTAACTGTACCAATCCTCGAAAAATTCCGGGGTTTCTGGATCCCTCGCTCTCGTCTCAGCCTCGCAAGGCCAACTCGAATACACCGCAGAACTTAACACCGTCGATCAGGCGGCCCAGAATGTGGCGGTTTTTGCTCACCTCATCATTGTGCAGACGCAGTGCTAGCCGGTAGCCATCGTCCAACTGCGTAGAAATGTTGACGCTCCCAAACACCGACAGTTTTAAGCAGCTGTCCATTTGGATCCTCGATGTTTCATGCTTTTTATTTTTTTTCGGACAGATGATGCAAAACTGTGAAACCTGTCGTAGTCCAAGGTGTTTCCGTGGTGCAGCCATCAGGGTGGATGAGGACGCAGGGGTAGCAGAAGAGTCCGTTGGCTACCTCGCATCCTGCTAGCCAGTTTTTCCTCTCGTACCAGCACCGCGAAAATCCCCTGGTGTACGACTTGCCTCCTTTCTTTGATATTTGTTTTATATTTAAATTTGTTCAGGGTGGTCGTAATTCTTTGCTCTGAATTGCTCTGAGCTGTAATATTCGCCGCCCCTGGTGGAGGGATTACTTTGTAATGAGTGGAAAACCCCCTGCGTCAAAAAAAGCAGCACAAGGTCCTCCGTTAGCCAATGGGATGAATGCTCATAGCGTCTCTATGTGCAGCCATCGGGTCACCCATTAGCCAATGGGATGAATGCTCATGGCTTCATATATTGCCGTGGAGGGATTACATTGTAACGAGTTGAAAACCCCATGCGTCGAAAAAAGAAGCACAAGGGTACCCTTTTGCGTCAGAAGCTGAAGCCAAAGTCACTGAGGGGGGGAATTGGGGAGCAGTTCGGAAAGTGACAGTTAGCAGAAGGTGCTCTCGTTCGGTAATTCTACAATATAGACGCTGCTATCCCTGACCCCAGGCAGCTGACTTCTTGTTTTGATATATGTCTGTGTTGTGTCATCATCTGAGCTGTTATGTTATTTGTTATTTTATGTAACTGATGACGTTGTTTCTATAAACTGATGACGTTGTTTTCGAGTGACCAAGTAGGGACATATTTCTTCTTCTTCAATTCTGATGTGCAACCCGAAAGTTTAATTTGGCCATTGCTTTGCCATGAATTCCAAAACAAGGTTATTTTTATGTAACCGTGTCATTGAGGCCCTCCTTCATTGACCTAGAGTCCAGATCACTGCCCACGCCCTATGAAAAGACCCATGTCACTTACTAACTGCATCACTTCTTGTAGGTCTATGGCCCCCATGTTTATACATGATAATCTTCTTACTTATTGATTGCATTCACGCTTCAAAACTTTAAAAGTGGTATTCATTTGTCATGATTATCTCGTTTGACAAATCGTGTCTAAAAATGTAACCTTTGGGATGGACTTTTGGGTGAATCAATGACTGACACAAATGTCAGGCTTGCCTCCGAAACAAGCCGGCCTAGTCTGTCGCAAAGAAGAAGAGGAAATATATCATTGTTGCGGCACTTAAAAACTAGACTTTTATTAGAAGAACATCATCAAACACATAAGATAACACATAACAGCTCCGATAACTACACAATACTCATATGGGTCGTTTGGGGTTGAATGACAATGGGAGCAGGCTGTTTCTGTTCTTCTTGAAGGACTTGTGTATGCATATCCCCTTCTGGTGGAAATTCAACCCAGCATCAGCGTGCAGCTGATAAGTGGATTAACTTGTCATGTCCACCGCGTTTCGCATGTTGGCGAAACTAAAAATTATTTGGTAATATGAGGGATGCCTAAAAGATACAAAGTGTGGAAATTTGTCAAGGGATGTTCAGTCAAAACAAGATAGGGTAGAAAGAGACGTGCACACAACGTGCACACTTTCCGGACTGTTCTCTTTATCTCCCTTGATATGAGCCGTGCCGGATCAGAATGCACTCTCTGAGCACCCATAAGCTCTGTAAACTGATTACAAAGAATTATAGGTAAATAGCTACATCAGGGGTGAAAAAAACAACACCCTTTTTAATAGTGCTTCCCAGAATCTGAGTGCGGTCATGTGACGTAAAGGCCTCTCTTCCCGTCACTTTGTGATGAATAAGATTAAGACTTTAACATCATGCTGTGTGTGCAGTGTGCATGTCCGCCGTGTCTATGTGTGTATTTGTTTGCATAAAAGAGCATGTGTATGTGAACATAATGTATGTAAATGCAGGGGGGGGGGGATCTGTTGCTGATTCATTGCGAATTAGAAGGCATTTATTACAGTTCAATTTTCATCCTAATCAGATTGGTCAAAAATATCCAATGCAGAGACAGCGGAAACCTGCATGTTGATGTGTTTTCTCTGTGTTCAGGGCCTTGAGCAAGCTATGCACACACATACCTATTCAGCTCCATCTTCGGCACCAGTTGAAATGTCTTGGAAAGAATAAGTCATACCTGTCATGTTTATAAATAAGGCCCCATTTGTGAATCTTTAGGACAACATAATAACATGTTAATCTTATTTTAAGCCTTGTAGATAAAATAAGTTTACAATTTAGGCACACTTCATCAATTATAAATAGGAAATGTGGATAGTTAAGAGTTCAAACCATATGACAAATCATCACATCATGCTTAGCACAAGGAAAATATTTACAAAATCTGGATAGAGGGAATACATTTCATATTGTTAAATCCCATTAACCAATCTTCTCCTTCTTTTCTGTTGCAGAATACAATCCACCTGTTGGCCATTTCATAATTATGATAATAGGGTTAGTTTACTTCATCTGAATAGCCTTGCATGACTTAAATGGATAGTCTCTAAAGGGATTACTTTAATAAAACAACTTTCGCCGCCTCCATTCATTTCAATGAGAGAGGGTCGGCGGTTACAAAAGCGGCTGTTGACCAGGAAGCGGTTGCCGCCCACGTGAACGAGCACAGATTTTGCCCTACTGCTCATCTTTCCCCATGTTGAAACTTGCGGCGGCAGCAGCAGCCGCTTTTGAAAACGCCTGGGGTCTCATTTATAACCGTTGCGTACGCACAAAACGGGGCTGAAAGTTGCGTACGTGACTTTTCACGCCAAGGTTGTGATCTATAAAAAACCAACTTGACGGGAAAATGTGCGCAGCCCTAAGCAAACTCTGACCCATGCATACGCATGGTTTGGAGGAAAAGGAGAATTGGCGACACAGACGGTGTGGTGGTGAACTGAAGTCAGACCGAAGAATTGCAGAGTGAGAAGAACGATTATGTTTTATCATCGCCCTTCATCAATTTAATTTCAACCCGTATCATGCGTTAAATCCTAATCAGAATAATTTAAGTCCACTGCGTTATTTCTCAGTTATAACTCCAGAAATATCTCCTTAGAATAGAAATAAAAATAAATTCTCTATATTTAATCCCGTCACTCCATACTGTCCACTGACGGCGCGACTGCATGGAATAAAGCATCTGTCCAACATGTGTCAATAACATAATATTTTTATGTGACACTGTAAACACATGATCAAATGTCAATTAAATCCCAAGTGTGAAAAACCAAGCCACACTCATCACAATTGTTGTCCGTTACTCTTGATGCTTTTCATGACAAATCAGGCATTAAAAAGGGGTTATGTTCAAGAACATTTTACGTGGGTAATTACAAACTGATTATCCAAGGCGTTCTCGTCAGTCTTATTACCGTAACCCTATAAATACAGAGGTGAGCGCCGTGGTAATGCTGCACCATATGGCACTTCTGGCGGACCATGCAGGATTCGGAGGGAGAGGGTATTTAGGGACCATAACGATTTATTGGTAGGCTACATAAAAATATGTAACTCTATGTCAGACCACTTCTTTTTTAATTCTGGGACTGTGCGCTCCGTGCTACTGACAGAGTTCACTGCTGCTTTTTGTTGTTGGCGATTCCAATCCCGTGACCGCCGAACAAAACTACCTTTCGGGCCTCCATCTCACCCACAAGTGTCTCCACTTAAACCTCCGTGAAATATCGCTTTTTTGATTTTCTCAGTACTTCTGCCATTGTTTCCAACAAGACATAATACCGGCATCTGAGTCTGTTTTATATGCAGATCGCATTCATGAGGTCATTTGCATTGACCATTTATGGTTAAAAAGGGGCGTGTAGAGGGCGGAACGTGAAGCTGATTCAGCTGCGCACAATTATAGTCAGTATGTGATTTATAAAGCAAAGATTGCGTACAGGTGTGCGTACGCAGTGTTTTATAAATCAGAATATTTTTTGGCGCACGCAAAACTTGGCTTCTGGGCGTACGCACATTTTTAGTAACGATCCCACGCACAGTTTTATAAATGAGACCCCTGGCCCTTTCACACCGCCACGCTGAACCCTCCGGCAGCGAGGCGGTTATCAGTTAGCGCGGCGTTGTGCAAGCACCGGCACATTTATCACTTACCAAGATTCATATTAGCCCTGCACCACATTTTGACTTTGTGTGCTTTGCTCCAGTACACACCACACATGACTGACATAAGACAGGAAATGAGAGAGGACATGAGACAGGACATGAGACGGCATGAGATGTGAGACAGGACATGAGACAGGACATGAGACAGGACATGAGATAGGACATGAGACAAGATATGAGATCAATTGGAACTCTTCATGTATTTTTGACCATCCTTCAACTCCACTCTTTTGGTTCATGATTCAACATTAACTGAAAGTCATTTATTTTGCATTGTTTGCGCACTGACTTGATCAGAAGCAGATAACAGAAATATCCTCTGCACCACTTATATTCTCCGTCTGTTTTCAGCTATCTCATTTCAAGAATCATATTGTGGAACAAAAACCTCCAAACCCAAAAACATTTCTGGTTTGTCTTAAAAGCGTCTCTGAAGCTAGGGAACTCATTGTGCGTTTGGTCACCTTTGAAATCATGAAATAAAATCAGGAATTTCAAATCAAAGCAGGATATCAACAATTGTACTCTGTCCTTTGGAAATAAGAAGTATTAAGTAAATACTTAGCACTGATTGAAGTTGAATCCTGAACCCCCCTATTCTATTTCCAAAAAGAGTGCAATAGACCGACACCATTAAAGAGATAGAAAGACACACACACAGAGAAAGAGACAGAGGCACATTACACGTGTTACATACATTTACATTACACAATCTGCTATACACTACGGAATGCACAATTTGGCCTTTTGACAGTATTTAGTGGGGACAAACATGAAAAGCGAATGGATATTAATTTTGGCCTCTTAAAGCATCTCCCATGGGCAAGTAAACATTAGCATTTCCCTGAATCCTGCTTTTATGCTAATCTTCCTACTCCTACCCGGATAAAAGAGTCTTTGAATTACTCTTGTGGAAAAACACTTTGTTCATGATTAGCCAGTCATCCAGTGAACCATTAAGCTATTTTATGGTATAAGCCTAGAACAGTAGGCAAGACAGACAGACAGACAGACAGACAGACAGACAGACAGACAGACAGACAGACAGACAGACAGACAGACAGACAGACAGACAGACAGGTAGTATGATGGATAGACCGAAGATAGAGGGATTTGTTTTCCTTCATTCATCAATGTTTCTTATCTTTGTAAATGGTTTAGTTAATTTTGTTCCTTCACATTCATTGTTCGGCTGACTTTGGGTTATGTAAGATAAAGAGAGAGGTTCTGTCCACTAATTACAAGTCTAGTTCCGTTAGCACAGTATACAAAGACAACAGACAACACACCGACAGATATCATATATCATATATATCATATAGTCTGACATCCAGATGCCGCATTGGGATTAACAAGGCCAGCGTAAGGATCACCACCTGGGACATCATGGATCCGTCCTGATCTGGGAGGTCCCAGTCGCGTCAGGATTGGTCTCCAGTACTGGACTTGAGCATGGCCTTGGTTTGTAATAGTTCAGTTGATTAGACCGAGTGGTGGCTCGATGCCCAATTCAAGTCTGCACCAAGGACAGAGTTAATGTTACAGAGTTCCGTTTACAAGGGCTTTTGGAGCTTGGCTCTGCCTTGTTCCATATTGCACTGGTATTACGGTGAATTCAAGAAAAGCTCCAGTTGTTTAAAAGGCCGCGGAAGACATATTTGTTTTGTTGCCTTTAGACTGAATTTCACATCAGTCTGAATAAAACTAATCAACACCGACTGATTAAGTATATTTTGTTGTGTTTTTAAATGCTGCCAAGTAAGTTATTGTAAATAATAATATTAATGACCGCAAAATAAGGATATCTTTTTCTTATTTGAGGTGTGGGAAATGAGAGCCCTCAGAGCTCACAATTAGATGCAGTTCAGTTGAATTTCAGCTAAACTAATGTTTCCAGGATGAAGCAGATTGTCTGTTATGCGTTAGGATGGATGATACCATAAGCATAGCTCCCTTCAGGAGCTTACTGTTACGACCTGATGCTTGAGGCCACACTCAAGAATGTTAACATTACCGATAGAAGGAGCCTAATGGAATAACCTATGCCCGATCCAACAGAATCTCCCTGTCACTCAATCTAACCTGTCTATCATGACAATATAGTAATATAGCATTAGTATGGTAATTGGTAATGGAAGCGGCTGGCTTTTTAAAATTTGGCTTAGAAAGGCACGATTTTTAACAAAAGCACAAGCATATCCTGTATACACATAAACTTATAATCATTGACTCATATGTGATCAATTTACACTATATAATATATCAACAATGTGTACAATAATGGTTACTAGAACCTGCATTAAATAAAAATGACAATTGTTTTTTTGTAAAGTATTGCCTTATGGGATAATAGCCTAGTCATTGCCCGACATAACAATGATAACAAAATAAGTAACATCCAATCGGTTAGGGGACACCCTTTACGGTGGCTGCATTGTTGCATTACTGTCATTGACAGTTGTATGTGCTAGTATTAGAGTATCTTGATTCTAATTATTATACTTCCCATTGTACAAGCAAGCTTTGGTTTGAACTAAATTAGTTTCTTGGTGACTTTTATCATTTCAGTTTTCATTAACAACATGTATAAACTCTTAATACTCATGTGCGGTATTGCAGATATGTGCTCTGTGTGTTATGGAGTGAATGACATTGTTTTCGTTGACAAACATAGGACATTTTTGCAATTACATGTGTACATGTGTAATATCAAGTACCTCTTACATCAGGCTAATAATAACGAATAAATGACATGAAACAGCGTGAAAAACTGAGAGAAAAGGTGGGAAAAATTAAGGAATAAGGAATTATACCAGTGACAATGACAGATTAATTGGATTCTAACCTCGTACAGCCTATCGAAGATTTAGCTGCCTCCTGTCCTCAAATAATCTGCTGTATTAGATGTTTTCATTATAGAGGGGTTTCACTTTCTTATCCAAGTGCAAAACCAGTGCAGCAAATATTTTTTATTGGAATATAGTGGGTGGGTGTGTCTCGTGTGCATTTGGATTGACCTGGGAAGTATCGGTGCGACCTTGCAGCTAATTTCTTTAGGTACCCTATGGCATTAAGCTGAAGGTGGCCATGATACGCAGTAAGGTGCCACCTTACAACTTAATGCTATAGGTACCCTATGTCATTACAACCTGGTCTCACAGAAATCTGTGAAATGACCACGGACGCTTAACTCAAAATCTGTGGAATCCTCACGGAAACATGCACATTTCCGTTTAATGGCCACGGATTTTGCACCATTGCAAGTTAATGACACTCATATTCCGTGGCACACATACAGATCCCCGTCTCCATGACCGAGTCGAGCACGGGTGCTTAACTCAAAATCCATGGTGGCCTCACGGAATCCCTTAAATTGCCTGTGATATGCTCACGGAATTTGCTCCAATGCAAGTTAATGACACTCATATTCCGTGACACAGACACAGATCCCCGTCTCAAAGACTGAGTCGACCAAGGGCGCTTAACTCAAAATCCGTGGTGGTCTCACTGAATCACTTAAATGGTACGTGATATGCCGGAATATTCCGTGGCACACACACAGATCCCCGTTTCAACGACTGAGTCAACCTGGTCTCACAGGGATCTGTGAAATGACCATATATATTAATATAAAAGAGACCCCAGGTCTATAGCTTGTTACCTTGACTCAGAAGCTACCTATTGCATCACTTCCTAGGGCTGTATTAGATGTTTTCATTATAGAGGGGTTTCACTTTCTTATCCAAGTGCAAAACCAGTGCAGCAAATATTTTTTATTGGAATATAGTGGGTGGGTGTGTCTCGTGTGCATTTGGATTGACCTGGGTCAATCCAATGGGATCAACAGATCCCTAGGGCTGTTGATCATTGCAGTATATTTGAATGCCCTCTTTCATAGATATAATACCACCACCACTGGGACGTGGCAACAATTCTCCATATCCATATGGGGAGTGGGGGATGCTTGTGGACAGTAGAGGTACACTAGACATAAATAGGAAGCTTGCAATGAGCATTTCAATCACCAGAAATAGTCAATAGACACTCAGGGGGAGGAATGACCTCTCACACATGATATCTTAATGAATTATTTCAAATAACCCTGCCTCGTTAAATCAATGAGCTTGATGTTTTGCTTTCACAAACAGATTATAGGCTGTGTCACTACCAAATATGCCTGTGCGCATCTCTCAAGAGTGACGTAACTAGCCACCAGACAGTGATTTAAAAAAATGAGTCACGTTGATTACAAAAGTAACTTATTAATTACAAGTCTAAACTGTCGAAAATTTGAAAGATATGGGAGGCGGTCGATGGCAACCACCATAGGCCTATATAGCAACCATGAATTTGGTTAGAATGCAGCCTCTGCTACCCCACAACTAGATCATCTTGTTGTATTATAACCATTTAGCCTTTATTTTCTTGGCGTTATCATTACATCCTTCCTCATTACATTGATATAATTATTGTTATAATGAGATCTGTATCTGACCATTGACCATCCTCTCGGATAATCTAGGAATGAAATTCGTATTGACGGTATGGCACTATATCCCTATTTTCGCCCACCCATCTTGAATTTAACAGACCCCTTTCGTTGCTTCGAGGAGGTCTGGTTGTCTACGTATAAAATAAATAAATAAATATGTGTGTATATATACAATTTATACATATATATTTATTTATTTATTATATATATGGAGACCACCAGACCTCCTCGAAGCAACGAAAATGGTTTATTAAATTCAAGATGGGTGAATGGGCGAGAATAGTGCCATACCGTCAATATGAATTTCATTCTTATATATATATGTATGCATATATATATTATCGTTGAGACTGGGATCCATGTGTGTGTCACGGAATATGAGTGTCATTAACTTGCATTGGTGTAAAATCCGTGGCCATATCACGGAACTTGGCGTGTTTCCTTGAGGATTCCACAGATTTTGAGTTCAGCATCCGTGGTCATTTCACAGATACCTGTGAGACCAGGTTGGTCATTAAGCTGAAGGTGGGACGATACGCAGTAAGGTGCATGCAGGTACAAATGACCAAACGTTAATGTGGGGGCATGCAGATGTATTAACAATTATCTGTCTGTTCTTTCGGAGCCTGGCTGGTCATCTGGCGACAGGATTTTCCTCCAGTGCTGCTGCCACACAAAAACTTTGTGTGTAAGGAAACGACTCAACGTAAGGACTGCATCAAAATAATCACTTGTCTGATTCTTCAGATTCATCTAGATGGCTTTTCTAAATTCTTCTATTTCTGAGTACATTGATTGAACTGAACGATTATTTGGTACTATATTATATGTTGTGATCATGTTAAGTGTTTAACAACCATATTGGTTGTTCTTACAAAGGCCTCAACGGCGCTTCCAGTCGTCGTATTAATCCAGCCGCGCGTAAAATACGCGATGTGGTTGGCCCGGGCCGGGGCTGCACAAACCGGTCTGAGTGGGAGAAGGGGCAATAGCACACGAGCTGCCAAAATAAAAAAATAGAACACGAGCTGCCAATAGAACACCAGCTGCAGACTGGTCCCATTCCCAGGCTCAGTTCTCTCTCTCTCTCAAATGGTTTGTGAAAGGCGATAAAAGAAAGTCACCCGTATAATTAACAATAATATATATATTTTTTTTTTATAAGGAATATTATTTAAATCATACACATTTTATTTCAATATACATTATTTTCAATTATTAATATAAAAGTGAATTTGATATAGATAAAATATGAATAATAAAATGTTATAATAGGAAACTTGGGTGACGCTTTATATTAAGGTCCTTGAAATAAGCCTTTCTTAATAGGTAATAAGACACTTATTATATGCTTATAAGCATTAAAAACCAAAAAAAATTGCGAGGAAGTTTGATAATGTTAGGTTTTGTGTGAGGCCGCTTTGGGAACTACAGCCCCTCGCTACTCTCGACGCGAATGATATACGCCACCACCACACTTGTACCGCCATGGCAATCTCTCTGTTCCACTTCACCGCTTTTTTCCAAGGGGATGATAACAGCATCGAAAGAGGTGAAAACCATTATAAGTCGAGGCATGTTTAGATTTGTTGTGCTGATTGTCGATCTTGTCCATGTCAGTCGCAGGGAGCGTGACGTCACATGCAAGACGTGTAGTCTGTCTCATTGATTTCTCTACTGCCTTTAACTTAGGGAGTGGTCAATGTGCATTAATAATGCTGAATGGGACATTATCCATACCTTTTTCTATTGGCAAAAAAAAATAGGAACTAGATAATAAAAATAATATCAAAGCCCATTGTCTATATTTCGGCCCCTACTTCACCAGAGCATACCTAGAGCTTCTGATACTCTGCCCTATCATTGGGAATTTATATTTTATCCAAACATACCTTCTGTGCACAGTCGCTACCACAGTACCCACTGCGCAACGCAAATAAATATATCCATAAAAAATAACTTGATTACTTAACATAAATAAACCAGGAAATGTTTAATAACAAAAAAACATAATGTACAAATATCATGTATACATTTCCCTGCACCTGTCGAAGATGTCCAAAAAATGTACCCAGTCCAAAGGTGAAATGCTACAGCTACAGGAAAACCAATGGTACAGAAAACACCTTGAAACAAGAACAAGTAGTTTAAAAAATAGGTATTAGATTTATCTAAATTTGTTGTTGTAACGATGTCCACAAACTACCACATTTGGACTATGAATAGCCCTTGCACGGAGTTCCCACGGAAGTCAACACACCAAACGCAAAGGGGCAACAAGATCCCATACAAAGTGAACGTAGAGACGCGTATCAGGTGAATTCTTCGCAAAAGAAAACTGCCGACAAGTTTTGATTTGTCGCACCACACTTTCGCCATGCACAGGCGAGCGCGTTCACGAGGATTCGTGCTGCGACAAATTCGCTTGAGTTGAAATATTTCAACTTTGACGCAAATTTCGCGTGATGACAGCCAATCAGCGTTCAACAGCGTGACCACTGAGTGACATGTGTAACGTAACAGCCAATCAGCTGTTCCTCCGGATGGCCGTAGTGCGGGGAGCTCTCATAGGGATTGGGCTTCTCGGGGTTTGTTTACCGGCGTTGCTATGGTTTCCGGTCTTGTGTTACGGTTTATTATAGGTAGGCCTATCTCATAAATCTGTGTCTAATCAATACTTCATTCACTGCCTCTTCCGTGGTCATTACTGTGTTGATAAGGTTTATTGGACTACGTTACCCATGAGGCCTAGCGCCAGTTAGAGGGAAATAGCCTACGTGAGAGCTATGAGCGTCTACAGGTGTTGGACTGCTAAGGCAATAAAACATGGCTAGGAACTAAACATGCTGCTGCACTAGGAATGCGCAATATAAACGATATACGATATAAACGATAAAAAATGGCCTACGAAAGAGATTTTAGTTATATTGCTCTATCGCGATAATGCATGTTTGACGCGATCTATCCATGACCTGCGTAATATAAAGAGCGGGTCATGGATAGAGCTACGAGCTGCAACCGCCTGCAACGCATCGTCCGCGACCCGCGAAATTTAAAAAGAGCCACGAGCTGCAACCAGCTGCATTGCATCATCCGCGATCCGCGAAATTTAAAGAGCCACGAGCTGCAACCAGCTGCAACGCATCGTCCGCGACCCGCAAAATTTAAAGAGCCAAGAGCTGCAACCGGCTTCAACGCATCATCGTCATCTAAGCAAATATGGCTGAAAGCGACACGGCGGAGCTGGTGATTGCGCTCATTTCATGTTCATTTTAAAATTGTATGCGTTCACTTTGCCCTTTTATGTTTTAATATCAAGTACCTGTGCACACACTTGGAAGATTTTTCTTTATTTAATATAGCCATGCCTAATACTGGATGTATTTCTCTAATTCACAGTATCCGTTTCTTTATTAACAAGAGAAGTATATGTCATTACACAGAAGATTTTTTTCTTTGTTAAAGTCTCTGCAGCTACAACATTATGTTGTATGATTACACTTTTGCACAATACATGTTCTCAAAACGACATACTAAGTTTCTTTCTTTTGTTTTATACATTTAGCAGTTTGGCTTTCCTTAGAGTCTATGTAACCTGTTCTGAAATGGTTATATTATGATTTATATATCGTGATATATATCGTTATCGCAATAGGTTGCAATGTATATCGCAATATGGATTTTAGGCCATATCGCCCATCCCTATGCTGCACCCAGTTTGTCCTATATATGGAACAAACATAACATGGTGTCAGACGAGGATTTTCGCCGCAAGTGGAAGCGGAGTTCTGCACGCTGCAAGGATTAGCAGAATAGGCAAACGCTAGCAACAGGTGTCGGCTTGTCAAGGCAACGGGAGAGAGGAAACATGGATAAGCTAATTCCACCAACACCTATGCCGCTAACAGGAAATCTGACTGATAACTGGAAAAGGTTTAAGCAGAGATTCAACATCTATATGGCTGCAAGTGGATGTGGAGCAAAGAAAGAAAATAGAGTAAAAGCGTCTATCTTGCTGCACGTGATAGGTGGATGCATTGGATATTTACAACAGTTTCCAACTTGACGATGATGCAAGCCTGGATGAGCTAATGGACAAGTTTGAAGAGTACTTTGTGCCAAAATAGAACATTACGTTTGAATGATATGTTTTTCTCATGTGATCAAAAACAAGGAGTAGGTTTTGATAAGTATCTAGCTGAGTTGCACAAACTGAGTAAAACGTGTAAATTTGAAAGACAAAGACAAAGAAAAACAATAGTTTGAGACAAAATAGTCTGTGGAATACCCGATAATGGACTCAGAGAAAGACTGTTGCGGGAGCAAAACTTGACATTGGACAAAACTATTAACATGTGCAGAGCAGCAAAAACCACACGTGCTCAAGCCAAGGAGCTGCGCAAGGAAGAGACAGCAGTACATGCGATAAACAGTACTCCAAGCATCCAAATAAATACAAGTCACAAAGAGAGGCTAAAACAGACTTTAAATGTGGAAAATGTGGAGGAAGCCACAAACCAATGTCGTGTCCAGCATATGGCAAGGAGTGTCATAACTGCGAGAAAAATAACCACTTCTCAAAATACTGCAAAGCGGACGCCTTTAATAAAAATAAGGTAAATGCAGTAGAAGAGGAACCTAAGGAGTTCTTTGTGGATGCGGTGCATATAAAGGAAGTCAAAGATGAAGAAGAATGGTTAGTGCCATTGACTGTTAACAGATTATCATTCCATTCAAACTGGACACAGGAGTCTCAGTCAACCTCATATCTGTGAATGAGTCTGAGAAACTCACTGTGAAAAGCAAAATATTCCCTGTGAAAATAAAAGTGAGTGGATACACTGGAGAAAAAGTGCCGGTCAAAGGAGGCTGCATTGCAACATTCGAACACAGCGGTAAGCAAATAAAAGCAATGCTGTTGATTGTTGATATGAGTGTCAAGCCAATATTAGGATTACAAGCATGCCAACGACTAAACCTTGTAAAGAGAGTCTTTGTAGTCTCATCTAAACCTGCTAATGATCATGACTCACTCATGGAGGAATACAGTGATTGTTTTGAGGGGCTTGAATGTTTACCAGGGGAATACAAAATTCAAGTTGATGAAAATGTGCCTCCAGTAGTTCATCCATGCAGAAAAATACCATTCAAGTTGAGACGAAAACGCACAGAAGAGTTAAGTAGAATCGAGGAACTAGGAGTGATCAAGAAAATTGATGGGTCAGCTCACTGGTCGCTGTGGAAAAGCCCAACGGAAAGCTGAGAACATGTTTGGATCCAGGGGATCTTAACAAAGCAATCAAACGAGAAAACTAAGTTGCCGACAAGAGAAGAGATCATGGCACAGTTTTCTAAGTGGTTCAGTAAATTGGACGCGTCGTCGGGGTTCTGGCAAATGAAGCTAGACGAGGAAAGCTCCAAGCTTTGTACTTTCAACACGCCAGAGGGAAGGTACAGATTCTTACGTCTGCCATACGGAATCCTGTCAGCGCCAGAGGTCTACCACAAGAAAATACACATGATCTTTGAACACATACCAGGAGTCGATACCATGATGGATGACATCATCGTGTGGGCGTCCAGCCGAGAAGAACATGATGTGCGACTGAGACAGGTGCTCGACCTGACACGGCAAGTAAACTTAAAACTCAACAAAGATAAGTGCCTGTTTGAAGTAAAGTCATTGACATTTGTGGGGGATGTAGTCTCTGAGGCAGGGATTAGTCCAGACCCAAGGAAAACATCAGCCATCGAGAACATGGAACGTCCCGAAAATAAGGATGACGTCAGAAGGTTTCTAGGTATGGTAACTTACCTTGCAAAGTTCATACCTCAGCTGTCAACAAAGTCAGCGCCACTCAGGCGTCTCCTGGAGGAAAGAAATGAATGGACATGGTCAAATGAACAGGAAGACTGCTTTAAAAACTTGAAGAGAATACTCATCAACGAGCCTGTGCTCAAGTTCTATGACCCGGAGAAGAGCACACGGATTACGGCTGACGCGTCACAGTACTGACTAGGGGCAGTATTGCTACAGTTGTATGACAAAGACTGGAAACCTGTCGCCTATGCGTCCAGAGCTTTGACATCAGCTGAAACTAGATATGCACAGATCGAGAAGGAGCTACTAGCCAGCATCTATGGATGTGAGAGATTCCATCAGTATGTATATGGTCAAGCTTTTGAAGTGGAAACGGACCATAAGCCACTGGTGTCAATCATGTCAAAGCCACTCAACGACTGTCCTATGAGTATACAGCGCATGATGATACGGCTGCAAAAATACGACGTGACTATGAACTACGCACCAGACAAGTACATGTTCGCTGCAGACACACTTTCTCGTGCAGTTGACAAAAATGAAAGGACAGATGAAACGGGAAATGCACAAATAAAGGCTTATGTGGACATGATAGTGTCATCCCTGCCTGTTTCTGAAGAGAGAAGAGAGCAGATCAGAAAAGAGACGGAGAAAGAGCACACCATGAGAACACTAAAAGAGACAGTCCTGAGAGGATGGCCTGAACAAAGACAAACATGTCCAGCTGCAATACAGGACTACTGGTTGTGTAGAACAGAACTCACTGTTGTGGATGGCATCATATACAAAGGAAACAAGTTTTTCATTCCACCTGCAATGCGAAAGGAAATGTTACAAAAGATACATGAGGGACATTTGGGAGAAAAGAAATGCAAGCGGAGGGACCGAGAAGTTATGTATTGGCCAAGAATGAATACAGACACCAGCCATACTACGGCTTCTTGTGAAGTATGTTTCACATACAGACCCAAACAGCAGGCAGAGCCGCTGATGCCACACCAAGTGCCAAAATACCCATACTACAAGGTTGGAGTTGACTTGTTTGATTGCAATGGAAAAAATCATATTGTGGTTACGGACTACTTCTCTAACTATCCAGAAGTTGCAACATTACAGAACACAACCAGCAGAGCCAGTCATTGCTTTTCTGAAGACTGTTTTCGCGAGACACAGAGTCCCAAATGAACTGTTTTCAGATAATGGACCACAGTTTTCAAGCTGCGAATTTGAAGCATTCGCTAAAGAGTGGGGTTTTAATCACCACACGTCAAGCCCAAACTACCCAAGGTGAAATGGTGATGGGACGTTACATTCGCACTAATCTGCCCCTGTACGAGAACCTGCTAAAACCAAAGGGAGCAGTGAAAGTAAGGCAGGCCAAAGAGGAGGAAAAAGTGAAGCAGAAGAAAAGGCATGACAAAAGTGCAAAACAGCTACCTTACCTGAAACCGGGGGACAGAGTCCGCCTTCTGAAATACTCAACAGGAACGTGGACACAGCAGGGACTCGTACAACAGGAGGTTGCACCTCGTTCTTACCTCATCCAGACAGATCGTGGATCAGCCCTGAGGAGAAATCGTGTGGACATCCGTCTACAAACTAACTGCTACGAGACTGTCACACAGCCACCAGAAGTGACAAACACCACTACGGGCAACAGAGACTGTCCGAGTTCCCTGAATACTACTGACTCTGGTCAAACCGTACCCAGTTCACCAGCGGTGAAACACAGACCCAGCAGGATGGTTAAACCAACTGAGAGACTGATAGAATCCTGCTGATGGAGTTATGCACTATGGGGGGGAAATATATAAAAAAAAAGAAAAAAGGGTTGGAAATAAATAAGTGAATGTTTCATGACTTCATCATTCCCAAAAGAGCAGCTGACCCAAATAACCCAAAAAGAGTTTAATTGAAGGGGAATGCAATCCCTCGATGCAGGCAAGTGGCTACGGATAGACTTGAGGTAAAGTTGTTTGCTTATTTTTTGTGTTATATATGATTGTTCACAATTGGTGTGGGGGAGGATGCGTCATGAAACAAAGTTATAAGCCCTAACTTCATTCGAGGAAGTGAAAGATGATCTTTTGAGTTGTCGCTCAAGCCGTAGATGGGTCGTCTTCTCCGGTGATTGAGCTGTCCTTCACTCTATGCGTCAATCACGTGTGCAGTGTGTCTTACATCAACAACGTGCCATGCTTGATTGTAGCGAACAATTATTTTGTAACTGTAACTTACATATGCAATTCCTTTAATTTACGTGTCAACACTTGCTATATATTATTTATAAATATAAATTATGTGAATTATAAATTCCAAAACTTTCCTCCTTGAACTGAACTCCGGCGCATTCGGCAATCGACTTGTGTGGACTTCCTGTAAACACAGACCTACCGGTAATGCTTATTAAACTGTCTTTTTAAATAAACTCCGGGTTTGCAAACTAAGTTGTTTGAGCTTCGTTTTATGTGTAGGGACCCTAGTCATGCTACTGCAGAGGTTTGGTGCTATTTTTTAACAATATTAGTGGTTAAAAAATGCAGATTTAGAAGCGAAACTCAATGCCCCAAGCAAACAACATGGACGCCAAACATTGCGCCCGGCAAACTATAATACTCGATTCGCAATTAAAAAGGTATCTGGAAGGCTTATTTGATGGGTTTTCATTCCAAAACAAAGATCCTGGGTTCAATTTGCGCCGGAATTACACTTTAAGGTTACCTATTATACCACCTTGAGTGTGATTAGCCGTTACAACGACTAATCACACTGACACCTGGTGGTATAATATGTCATCTTCATCTGTTTAATTCAAGCTATTTGTTGCAATGTAACTAAGGCCCCGTCCACACAAAGCCGAAACGGGCGAAAACGATCCGGTTTCGATTAATGCGGTTCAGGAATATCCCCATAAAGACAGAGTCATTGCGAAACCGCATTGAGCTGTAGAAACGCTGTAGTAAATATTCATGGCGCTGGTTTTCCACAGAAAAAAGTGGAGCGCATCAAGCCTGCGCGCTGTACACAATAGGGTGACCAGATTTGAGTTTGTGAAAAAGAGGACACTTCGGGGGGGGGGGAAGCATCACGGCCGAGGCAAAAACATGGGTATTTTTTCTATAGTTCGTCCGTGAACTTACATTTACGTTTAGGCATGGCTGCAGATGTAATGTGCTGTTGTAAACAGAGTGGAAGAGCGGCAAGGTGCTCAATGTTGCCAGATTGGAAATGGCAAAGTAACGTACCAAAGGCTCAAAATGGTCGTATTTGGAGGATAATTATCGTGGCTCTGGCAACCCTGAGATCGGTCGCCCAATGACAGACTCTCTCTACAGTCAGCTCGCGCAAGAAGGTGGAACGTAAGGGAGATACCATTTCCAGAACTTGGAAGGCCCTAATAACCATAGACATATACAATGGTAATAACTAGTAGGTTATGTGAAAGACCCAGAAACACAAATATGCGACGAGGCAAAAACAAATATGCGACAAGATAATGTCCGAAAACCGGACATTATCATCAATTAATAAAAAAAACCCGGACGCCCCGGACGGGACGTAAAAAGTGGACATGTCCGGGGAAAAGAGGACGTTTGGTCAGCCTAGTATACAAACATTCAGTCACGAGGAGATACAACCATTTAAATTGAGCAGAAATACTTTTTAATGTACATTTAGCAATGACATTTATCAAGGGGCTTTATTTAAAGCAGGGCAGCCCCATTTGGGGCCCGCGACTGATTTTATTTGGCCCGCGCCTTACCCACTGTATATATTATTGTTTTCCACCATCAGCGCTCGCACTCATTGAATATTATTGATTGGTGCACTTCCATTCCTGACCATAGAATAACATTGTGATACATTGATGGTAGGGTAGCGCTGTTGAGCTCCTATCCTCTTGCGCTCCAATCCGAAGTCACGTGACAGCGAGTAAGTGAGCCGCAAGGATGGAGCGGCAGAGGCACACAGACAAACGCAAATTAAAAAAATGTTGGGAACATGATTATTTATTTATCGAGGTCGATTCCAACGCAATATGCCTGGTAAGCAGAAGGTCGCTGTTTTAAAGGAGTACAACATTCGTCGTCACTATGAAACTAAGCATTCTCACCAGTTCGCAAAATACACAGGCGAGGACCGAAAGGTAAAGGTAGCAAACTTGCTAATGAAGCTAGAAACACAGCAGCAAACTTTACTTCAGCCGTCCACTGCACAAGAAAATGCCACCCTTGCAAGTTATCGCATTAGCAACATCATTGTCAGAAGTGGACACGCTTTTGCTGCGGGTGATTTTGTAAAAGAGTGTCTGACAGTTGCTGCTGAAGCTGTCTGTCCAACTCAGGAGCGGGCTTTTTCTCAAATAAGCCTGTCATGGTCCACGGTGACCCGCCGTGTTGAGGACATGGCCGAAGACGTTCGGGGCCAGATAGCCCAAAGAGCAGGTCGGTTTTCTTCTCCATCGCATGCGATGAAAGCACCGACATATCTGACTCAGCACAGTTGCTGGTGTTTTTGCGAGGCGTCAATGAGGACTTTGAAGTGTGCCAAGAACTAGCGGGCCTTGAAACACTGAAAGGGACGACAAGAGGTATCGATATTTTTATGGCAGTGGAGCAAGTTATGGACAAGAATGGTTTGAAGTGGGAAAACCTATCTGGCATCACGACTGATGGAGCCCCGGCCATGGTCGGTAAGAGAGCAGGTCTAACTGCACTTGTGTCGGACAAAGTCTGTGAGTGTGGTGGCTCGATTTTTAAATATCATTGCATTTTGCATCAGGAGCAACTGTGCGCTAAGAATATCGGCCTAAAGAACGTGATGCAGGATGTCGTTGGCATTGTCAATAATATTCGCTCAAAGGCGCTCTCACACCGTCAGTTCAAAGCTGTTGTTGATGAGATGGATGCCCAGTATGGTGATGTATTGTACCACCAGGAGGTGCGGTGGCTGAGCCGCGGGAAAATTTTACGACGTTTCTTTGAGCTGCGTGAGGAAATCAGGGTGTTTCAAGCCACAAAGGAGAACAGCATCCAAGTGCCCTCGGACAATCACTGGCTTGCAGATCTGGCCTTTCTTGTGGACATCACAGAGCTGCTGAATATCCTCAATCTTCAGCTTCAAGGGAGAGACCAGATAATCACTCAGCTGTACGACCATGTCAGAGCCTTCAAGCAAAAGCTCCAGTTGCTTAGCAGACATCTCTTAACAGGTGAGATCTAACTTGAATATGTTATTGAACACAAAACAATGTAGTAGGCTGGTTATTGATCACTACCATGTTATTATATTTGTTACATTGTGTGTGGAGAATACATTTTCTATTTAAATATAGGCATTAAATCCAATAACACATTTGTTTTTTATACTGCAGCCATAAACAGAAAAAAATACGTTTTTTTCTCATTTGATTGATGCTTGGTATTTACAGTTTTTTACGATACAATAAACACTAAAATCTAAAGTTTTGCCCAATTATCAAAACCTTACACTCAAGGAGCAAAACTCTGCCCCAGATTTGCACCACTGTAAGCACAATGAGTCCGTTCACAGTTTGTGCAAAACAATACACAGTGATTTGAAACACTAACACACGCATCTATGCATTAGACACAGAAGTATATCAAGATGTCACTTCCTTGCAATTCTAAAGCACTGACTATCAAATTACCACACCCATGAGCCAGTTGATTGAACACTGCCATCAGGTGTGCAAACACAAGATTGCTTAATTGTAGACACACCAATCAGGTTTAAGCACTATAAAAATGCAGCAGGTGAGTTCACCAAACTTAACCAAACTGGAAGGAAGAGGAAGAGTGAGGATGAGAGGGGGAATCGGAGAAGGAGGAGAAGGAGGCAGAGGCCGTGCCAGAGGTAGAGGCCGAGGTAGAGGAAGAGGAAGAGGAAGACTTCAAGCAGGAGGAGGTGAAGCTCAAAGGAGAAGAGGTCCAACTTTAAGCAATGACATTCGCGCAACTCTTGTGGACCATGTTGTGAACCATGGATTGACGCTGAGGGAGGCTGGACTGAGAGTCCAGCCAAATCTCAGCAGATTCACCGTGGCATCTGTCATAAGGGCATTCAGACTGGAAAACAGGTACAAAAATTACCTGTTTACAGCTTCTTACTGTATGCACCCCATATCAGCACTTTTGATACCCCTTCCTGTGACATTTTACAGTAGGTTACATGTGTTTTGTTCTACATAGGATTGAGGGTCGAGTACAACGAGGAGGAAGGGCTCCCATTTTCACACCACTGCAGGAGAGGGAGATTGTGAATATGGTTTTGGCAAATAATGCCATCAGGCTTCGTGAAATCCAGGCCAAAATTATTGAAGACCAAATAATTTTTCAGAACGTGAATCAGGTCTCTCTGTCCACCATAGCTCATATCCTGAAGGCACATCAGGTACAAATGAAACAGATGTACCGAGTGCCTTTTGAGAGGAACTCGGAGAGGGTCAAACAGCTGCGGCATGAGTATGTGGAGGTATGTATTGTTCACTTTAGCACTCTGATGTTGCATACTGCACACATAACCTTTTTTTACATGTAAATGTGCTGTACACTAAATCTATGCTGAACTACACAATCTTGTCTCACTGTATTTTAGAGAGTCTTACAAATGGATGCTGAGGCCATTCAGCATGAGTACATCTACATAGACGAGGCGGGGTTTAACCTCTCAAAGGTCAGAAGGAGGGCAATTATTAGTGTCCCGGGGCAACGTGGGGGTAACATCACCCTTTGCGCGGCAATCACCCAGAATGGGGTCCTCCACCGCCATGCCAACATGGGTCCGTATAAAACCCCTCACATCCTTGCATTTTTAGACAGGTTGAGGCCACAGCCATACAGGGGTGGATAAGGCATGGACGGCGATTCTTTCCCCGCTGTCTGGCGAATGAGGATATCGCCTGTGATGTAGATGAGATTCTCTGGCCATATCCAGCTAGGAGAAGAGACCAACAATAGCAATTTATGTGCTGTGTTTTCTTTTTTTTTGGGGGGGGGGGGGGGGGGGTCTTTTTTTGTTCATGTTATGTTCATGAAAACTGGGAAATGTTTTTTTGTTGGCTTGTTGCCTTGAGCATATGGAAAAAAATAAATAACATTGTCAACAGCATTAGTCTTGTGTCCTGTGTGGTTTCTACAGTAATGCATACAAGTGTGTTTAGTGTTCACTGTGTGTATTGTTTTGCAAAAAGTGTGCGCAGACATTGTGTTTACAGTTGTGCAAATCCGAGCAATGTTTTGCAAATTCACTGTGTGCTTCACCCATACTACTCTATGCACTTAGAAGCAGAATTAGCCGAAAGTGTTTAAGGTTTTCAACAGCAGAGTGTAACTGGTGCAAACAGAATTAAGTCATATGCAACGTGTGTGTTTCTTATGGTAAAATAATATGGTTTTGATAAGTTAGTGTATAGTTTTTACAAGAGTGGTTCCTTTTGCAAAGGAGCTAAGGTGTTTTGCTAATTGGGTTTGTGATTGTGCTATTCGTGTGTTGGATTTTGCTAAACAAAACAAAACAATCAAAATTGTGTTTATTGTATTGTAAAAAACTAATTGAAAATCAAATGAACAACCTTGCATCTTACATTGCTACTTTTGTCTTTGTGTCTGTACATTTGGGAAATTTGGCCCATTTTCCCAGCCTCAGAGAAGTTGGGTTGATGGAGGAAGACACACCAAAATACTGCAACATTCTCAGCGATCTTGTGGTGGAGTTTGACCATCGCTTTGAAGATTTTCGTGGAAACGAAACAGCATTTGAGCTGTTTGCCCAACCCTTTTCTGTAAATGTGGATGCAGTCAGTGAGGAGCTTCAAATGGAACTTTTGGAACTTCAATCTGATTCAGACCTCCGTTGCCGGTTTAGAGAGCTTTCTTTACAGGACTTTTACAAATCTGTTCCTGCACACAGATATGGCAAGATCCGTAAACATGCACAGGTGATGTTATCCCTCTTTGGAAGTACCTATGTCTGTGAGCAGGCATTCAGCCTGATTAATCTTAATAAGTCCAAACTGAGAAATGCTTTATCAGACTCTCACCTTCATAACATTCTCACTCTGTCAGTTAGTCAGCTGGAGCATGATATTAAGAGACTTGTAAAAACCAAGGACAGGCTTCATGTCTCCCACTGATAGGCCTACTTCAAATCATAATGTATAGGCCTGGACCTCCAATGTGTCGGGGTATGTTCTGCTCTGTCCTGTGTTATTTTGTTACTGTCCTGTGTTACTGTTCTGTGTTACTTTTATTGCACTAAAAAAAAATCTTTGTATTTGAAGATACAGGCCCAAGGCCTAGTAATGTTCCATGTCTGTCTTCAAATATTTCATAGTGCTTCAATTATTTTTCAAATTGAAAGAAGATAGATTTTATGAATTATTTATTCTTTTTTGAACATTAATGTGAAGCACAATAAACAGTCATTCATTTTTCAAAATGACCTTGTGATAGTGTTGATTTTGCACACACATGCTATTTATTCCCATATTTAACCTAATATACTGAAAAATTACAATTTTGGCCCACGAGCCTCCCCCCGATTAAATTTTGGCCCTCCAGAGGGAAGAATTTGGGCATAATAAATAAAAAATTCAACGCAACTCTGCCATCCCCCAGCTGGTGGGGGGCTAATGACGTCATCGTTTCAGGCTTCCTAACACAAACCCGCATAGGTCCGGATAGATTTGAAACCACCTCCGAGGGTGGTTTCAGAAATGTGCGGTTTCGGGCACCGGATTCCCCGGATCCGTCTGGATGGTCGGCCGAAACGCAAAAGACACATGCGGTTTCACCAAAAAATCGGCTTCGCGTGGACGGGGCCTAAGTCCTGCTTTCCCATGTTTCGTTTTCACTCTGGGGATAATTAACAGATTGATCTCAGAAGATCTAGGGGTTAGAAAGGGCTCATCTCACAAGATCACATCCATCTCATTCAATAATTCATACAATAACCTGACAGAATTCAAAATCATTGGATAGAAAAGAAAAATGATTATTCTAGGAGGGAGATGGGTTCAAGGCAAGCCCAGAGATATTCATAGGGTAAGGGAAGAAGAGAGTGATAATGATAGGCTATTATAGCAACAATATGAGGAGATAAACTGCCAACTAACATTCAATATCCTGGCCTCTCACTCACAGGGTATCCAGCCCTCCATCTCTGCTGCCCGACATCCCTTTATTCTCTCTGTCTTTCCCGGAATAAAAATAAAATTGAGATGTTTTCCCGCTGATAGCAAGCGGGCCCCGCTTCCCACAGCCTCTTTAAAAGGAAACAGGATACGCAGCAACCAATCGGAAAGCTTTTAACTAGCAGGAGCTATGGCTGGACGAGGTGGGTAAAGTATTTAGCCATCGGAGCACTCAAAAGTGTGTGTGTGTGTGTGTGTTTGTGTGTGTGAGTGTGTGTTAATGTGAGTGCATTCAAGTTGCGAGTAAAGTATTTAGTGGTCACTTCACTCATTCGAATGCATGCGTGTGTGTGTGTGTGAGTGTGTGAGTAGGAGAGTGTATGTTTAAGTGTCAATGTAACCATTATCAGCAATGTTTATGCATCTTTGCGTACGTGTGTGTGTTTAGGCGTTGGAGGGATCTGGTCTGTGTCTACAATACATGAGGTAAAGGTGGATAATAGCCTATACAGGCCATGCACTCTACTGTATGGTGTGTGTGTTTGTGTCTGTTCTCCTCCTTCCATGTCTTTTCATTCCACATAAGAACAATACTGGACTTGTGTAACGCGCCTAACCCGACGCTTGATCATTGTGTGTCGCAAAAATGGTTCAACGCGCCTAACGCAGCTGAGCCCGCCAAAAACGTATTTTCCCCCGCTCCAAAAACATGGCTGAGATCACCACCATCGATGCGCTGTATTTGTTGTGCGAGTTCGAGGAGAGTAGGATACCCAAACGCCGGCGTGTTTGGGTGCATGATAGAGCTTAGATCGGGCCCAGAAAATCAAGCCCGACCCGGCCCGAGCCCGTGCACGTTCTGTCCGAGCCCGGCCTGGCCCGACACATTAACTGTAATTATGAGCCCGAGCCCGATTTCAACCCAACATTTTTTTTAATACATGTGTAACTTTGTACACATTTGTTACTTAGGCCTACTCTGCTAAATATATATGTAAGGGATAATGTATAGAACGCCGGTCATTATCGGGAAAATAAGCCCCGACAGGGCAAACAGGACACCGACGCACAGCGGAGGTGTCTTGCTTCGCCCTGAAGGGGCTTATTTTCGGCGACAAGGGTAACCAGCGACGTTCTTTACATTATTCCGCTTATTACACGGCTACTTGCCAAAACGAAAAAATAACTACACATGGCGTGTCTTTTAACAATTTATTCGTTAACAGCATTCGTAGTGTTGATCACAGAGAAATAGTTTGTCAAAGACGTTGACTTCGCTTAGCAACCGAAGACGCTGGGGTTTACAAGTTACCCTGCTACTACCCATGCAAGTGAACGGAGCGTTCCACGGCATTGAGAAGACCCGTGTAATAAAGTCCTATAATATTTCTGTTTATGGCATACATTTCTCCTCAGATAAGGCCAATAAAGCAATGATAAATAAAACAAAACACAAATGCTCGATCAAAGGCCCTGCCCGACCTGGCCCGAGGATATTGCTGGGAAATATCGGCCCTACCCGGCCCGCGGGTCGGGTCTAAACTCTACTGCATGACATCCTCCGTAGGTGCTCACAGCTGGGTAAGTTTCACCAACTCCTCATCGTTTCAGCACACGATGACTTGGTCGTCAATGTTCTTTCTGCTTCTGTACGTCCTCCGTCTCTCTGCAAGTGACATCGAGTCAAGCTCAACGCGCCTAACGCACTGCCTCAGCGCGTGAAACGCATCTACGTGCCTGAACCAATGGTTCCCCATGCAAAAATGCCAATTTTCTACGCCTCTAACGTGCGTAACGCGTTCAGTGTGGCTTTACCTTTACTCTCGTTGTCGCTGTTACTCTCATGTATTCACCAGTCCAAAAAACGTTTTTCTGTAGACTCCCTTTGGGCTTCGCTCTTCTATCAGAAGCCTGCGCCAGGTGAGTCCTGAGAGAGGATGAGAGGGTGCTGTGTGACAGGGTGCTTAGGTCTATTTATCTATTTCCTGAATCCATTAAGAAATACTGTCGCCCCACCCCCAGTGCCTGTTGTACCTTTTACTGCTTGAAATTGGAGTTCTAGATCATTAATTATTCACCAAAGAATCTCTCTCTCTCTCTCTCTCTCTAACACAATTTTCTCACCCCTCAGCCGCTAAAAGGAGAATTTGATTAGCATAATGAGGTGTTTAAAATAACGTTTATTTGACAGGTTATTCACCAATAAATTGAATTCACGACTATTTTTCTTCACAAACCCTTCGATGTGAGAGAACACAAAGCCAGATGCTGAGGTCTTCATATTTAGCAGACAAGGTGAGAAGGGCCCAATCCCAATGTCCGGACTCACAGACTCAGAGACTTTGCTGCGCATTTTCGCAAAATTATTAAGGCTTTAGGGCTGTCCCAATGTCGAATTCCAAAGGGCGTGAGGGTTTGAGTCCACACTTACCGAGCCCGTGAGTCTGCATCAGTGCAGACTTCACCTAAGGGAATTACCCACAGTTCAAAGCGTTGTGACGTTTACCGCGGAGACCATAGGGAGGAAATCCGGAAATTAGGAAGGTAATCAATGGGACGATGCTACTGTCAATGCGCAACCAGATGAGCCTTTTTTTAGTGAGCCGGATCATCTGGATCAGCTCACCAACAAGAGACAGCTCTTTTAGCTCCCAAACTGCTCTTCATATTACTAATTATACCTAATTCAGCCAAATGTTGCCCGTTCTGACTTATGATTAGTATGTGTATGCCAATAATCACCTAAATTATTCAATACATCCTTTATACTGAAGTATTCAAAAGAAAAAGTATATCTTCTAATATCAATAAATTGCTGTAGCCAATTGTTTTCATTGCATACAAAAAAACTTAAAAAAAACGACAATTAGAATTCCGAAAACAGCAATTGTCAGCAACATCTTTGTCATTAAACATTGCCAAGGTAACATGTGCTCTCGTGAAGTGCTGTCCCCATATATACCTATCTGAGCCCATGTGGCCCCACACACTCAACCACTTAGCACCTGAGATCAATTAAGTCTGTGAGTCCTTAGTCTTTAGTCCTCAGGGCTCACTTTGGGATTGGCCCAAGGTATCAGTGATAATCAGGAGGGATAGAGTCTGTCAAATAGCAACAGGATTTGGGAAATGAACACAAAATGCAAAACTTTGAAGGTGAATTAACCTCATTACTGTATTCCTATTAAGGTCCAGGAACTGAAGGTTTTATAAACAGTGAGGGTTCACTAAAAAAGGAACCAGTGCAGGAACTCTTAACCTCAAAAGAAGAAAAGAGAATACTGGATAGAATAAAGAACATGGATCCGGTTGAAAGGTGATATGGTACGACAAAATCAGAACGATAGATGATCTTGGTTAATAAAGACAAGGTCATTAAAGGTCTTCCAGATGTAGGGGTCAAGGAGAGAGAGAGACAGAAAGAGAGACTTCATCAATGTTACACATTGATCCTGCATACCCACTGCGCAATGTGTCATCGGAGTGACGACTTTTCTGTGTCATTATTGGACGTCAAATTTCGGTCTGAAGGGGTTGTTTTGTAACGCCAGGCAACGTCTTTTTATCTAATGTTGATATCCTTGGGGCCTCTGTGTAAGTGCTATTTATAGTCCAAATGGGTCGTTTTGGACGTCTTTTCAACATCAAATTTAGACTAATTTTAGACGTCTTTTTTATAATAATTCTATAATTTATTTATTTTATTTATGTGTTTATGGTTGTTGCTGTCGGAAAAAGAGAAATGGCTATTTATTTAATTGGAGCGTCGGGGAAATGATATGGACCAATCAGTGGCTCGCTCCCGCTTGCATGCTTTTGACCCATCCGGGAGCCGGTGAACACATGTAGACTCCTCCGTTCACATTTTGTATGACTGGCCGGATTTCGAACCGGCCACCCTCCGGTTACTTGTCCCACTCCTTAACCAGTAGGCCAAATGCCAGTGCACTCACACACACAAACACACACACACAGACACACACAGTCGCACACAGGCACACACACAAACAAAGAAGGCATGCCTAGGCCAATTATTTACTGAACTTTTCCCACAAACTGCATTTCAAAATAAATAAACAGATAAATGCAAAAAAAAAATATATGCATGAAAAATAACTTTATTACTTAAAATAAATGACCCAGGAAATGTAAAATAATAAAAAAAACATAATATACAAATATTACATCATGTATACATTTTCTGCACCTGTCATAGGCGTCCAAATGATGTCCAAAAAATGTACCCAGTTCAATGGTGAAATGCTACAGCTACAGGGAAACCAATGGTACAGAAAACATCTTGAAGCATTAAGAAGTAGTATGAAAAAGACGCCTAAAATTTGTCTAAATTTGATTGTCACATTTGGACTATAAATAGCCCTTACACGGACGTCACCTGGCGTTACCAAACAACCCCTTCAGTGGACCGAAATTTGACGTCCAATAATGACACAGAAAAGTCGTCACTCCGACGACACGTTCGACACAGTTCTATTTCATGTAGGCTACGCCGTCTAGACTTCGCCTTATGGGCTTGTCCCGTGCGCGTGCTCGCGCGCACTGAACATTTTCAACCATGCACCAATCAACGTGGGCACCGCCCACATTCCCACGGCACCGTGTATATAATGCGGTTAGAGGTGGAGGCAGCGTTGGGACCGCTCAGGCGTCAGGGAAAGAGGGTTCTCTTCTACCTCGACGACCTACTTAATCTGAGTGACTCAGAGGAAGCTGCGAGAAGGGACACCATGACAGTGATAAACAATCTCTTTCCTGGGTTTTGCCATCAACTGGGAAAAGAGCTTCCCGCTCCCCAGCCGGCAGATAGTCTACTTGGGGCTTTGCCTAGACTCAGCCGCCATGACAGCGATGCTCTCGCCTCCTCGGCAAGACGCTATCCTGTTGTTCTAGTGCATGGTTTCTCAACCCTGGGGGGCGTTCGCACAACCTAGGGGGGCGCTGGGAACGTGATTCCATTTTTGGGGGGAGATTTTAAACTTTTTTTCTTTTTTTTTGGGTGAAAAAATACGCTACCTGAAATAAATAGCCTATTTTCATTTATTGGTTTCTAACCCCTCTAGTTAGAAACCAGCTACCCGTGGATACGGACGCTTGTACTAGTTTCCTAGTTTCCCACATAATCCCCTCTACCTCCCTTCTACATTCTGTGGAAGGCGAGAAGACGGGTCTGCGCACGCACGGTCATGCGTACTACGGCTAGACTGTTCGTTGCCTGTTCAGCGGACACGAACGCGGCGTCTAGACAGCTCGCTGTTTGTACAGCGACTAGCTCTGTGACCTCTACCACGCTGAGCCTCCTCCCTTTCATGGGTTGCCCCCCTTGGTCCACACATTGTGTGGAGGCGGTGGTGGGGGGGGAGGGGGGGGGGGGTTGGGGGTGTGGGGGGGGGCGGTTTACGGGGCCGAGGAAAAAAACGATTATTCCTGGACAGCGTTCCTCAGCTGTCAGCTCGCCCTCTCTCCGACCGCTACGCGTGTTGGCTATAGCGGTGCGTTCTACCATCGTGGTTGGACAACACGTTGAGATGGGGTCATCCCATACAGTTCAAGCGCCGTCCCCCACCCTTTATGGGGTTGGTGGAGACCAGGCTACGGGATCCGGCGTCAAGCGCAGCTCTGGCAGCGGAGGTGGCCCATCTCTTGGAGAAGGGGGCCATCGTTGTCGTTCCCCCCCACGAGTCACATCGAGGGTTTTACTCCCACTACTTCCTGGTTTCCAAGAAGTCAGGGGAGATGAGACCTATTCTGGATCTTCGCGTGTTCAACAGATTCGTTGCAGCGAGGAAATTCAGAATGCTCACTATCAGAGCGCTGCTCCGATCTGTGAGAGAAGGCGACTGGTTCACATCCCTGGATCTCAAGGATGCTTACTTCCATGGCCCTGTTCGGCAGGCGCACAGGAAGTTTCTCCGTTTTGCCGTCGGCGTACGAGTACCAGTGCCTGCATTCGGCTACTATCTGGCCCCGCGCACCTTCTCGAAGTGTGTGGAGGCAGCGTTGGGACCGCTCAGGCGTCAGGGAAAGAGGGTTCTCTTCTACCTCGACGACCTACTTATTCTGAGTGACTCAGAGGAAGCTGCGAGAAGGGACACCATGACGGTGATAAACCATCTCTCTTTCCTGGGTTTTGCCATCAACTGGGAGAAGAGCTTCCCGCTCCCCAGCCGGCAGATAGTCTACTTGGGGCTTTGCCTAGACTCAGCCGCCATGACAGCGATGCTCTCGCCTCCTCGGCAAGACGCTATCCTGTTGTTCTAGTGCATGGTTTCTCAACCCTGGGGGGCGTTCGCACAACCTAGGGGGGCGCTGGGAACGTGATTCCATTTTTGGGGGGAGATTTTAAACTTTTTTTCTTTTTTTTTGGGTGAAAAAATACGCTACCTGAAATAAATAGCCTATTTTTATTTATTGGTTTCTAACCCCTCTAGTTAGAAACCAGCTACTTTTTACTGTCTATGCGCAGTGGAACAGTGATAATACAGCGCGGTTCGGTCCTGCACACGCCCGGACTCCCGTTACATCAGCTATTGTCATGATCTCTATAGTAACACTGATAAACGAAAAAATATCAAATTTAGTTTCAGCTACTCTGAGCGTAGTCTCCACAAAAAGACTGTTGCATTTCAAATACACAATATATAGGCCTTATTAGGCCTCTGCGTGCAATCTGTTTTCGTGGAGTCTGCGTTGCCCGGGCCGCGGTGCCCGTGGTTCCCGGGCCATTCATTAAATCGTTCAAGGGGCATGGCGGGAGTCGTGGGAGTGGTCGAGGTGCCCAAGGTCACGGTGCCCGGGCCGCAGGGTGCCGCGGCCGGGGCACGACGGGAGATGTGGCGGCCGGGAGTCGCGGGATTTGGTGAATGAATGTTCAATCCAACCATTTCTTCCTCAACTCTCTCTCTCTCTCTCTCTCTCGCTCTTTCTTTCTCTCTCTCTCTCTCTGGAAGTTTAATTTTATGTCATGAATATTCATTAATATTTTTATATTTTTTTAACCAAAACAGACTCAGAGGGCAGTCATTGCTATTAGTGACCAACCCTAAATCAATGAAAAACGATGAACTGACTTAACTGACTTTAAGCAATATAACACGAGTGTGAGTGGGGTTGTTCGTTTATTTTAATTTTTTTATTGGGGGGGGGGGGGGGGGGGGCGGCGCCAGAGGATCAGGGTAAGGTCAGGGGGGCGTTTGCTCAAAAAAGGTTGAGAACCACTGTTCTAGGGCCTAACTGGGACCCCCGCACCGAAACATGGCCCGGTCGGACCCCGAGGGCAGGCCCCCACTTCCTGCCCTCGGGGTCCGACCGGGCAAAGTTTCGGTGCGGGGGTCCCAGTTAGGCCCCAACTGTTCATCACCGTCACCTTCGCCGTACTGGCAGCGATGGGAAGTTTCCAAATAATTATAATTTATGTATTATATATAGCCAGGAATTTATGTATTTTATAATCTTGTTGGTTGTGCTTTCTTCAGGCTCCTCCACAGCGCTACGCGAGGATACTGTAGGTATACCACGCTATTTTACGTTGAAATGCGACGTAATCCAGTGTTCATGAAAACGTACACTGTCAACGTATGCTTTTTGGCGACTGGGTTGCCCAGATACAAAGTGAGATAAATATTCAATTATTATAATTATTATTATTATATCATCATCATCATCGTCATTATTATGATTTGTTTTACCTTACGTTACCAACACCGGAGCTGAATAAATGTATGCAAGATCACAGTAGCCTAAGGTAGATGGCTCTGATGGTCTGCGTTGTTTTTTTTTAGATCATGTCAAACAAATCAATAGATAATAGTTGCATAACGTGACGGCATCACCGTTGATAGACATTGATTTCCTTTCGTCTATATCCAACGGTGAGGGATTAACATGAATATCTATCTGATTGACCCCCGCGTTGAAAAACGACGCAAAAGGTATAACATGAATGTCTATCTGACGGACCCCCGCGTTGAAAAACGACGAAAAAGGTACCCATTTTTCGTCGGAAATTGACGCCAGGGATCCTTGGCCATGCGTCACACATTTGACGAGTAGGGAGTGAGACTGCGTTGTGTGTGTGTGTAGGTGTGTGTGTGTGTGTGTGTGTGTGTGTGTGTGTGTGTGTGTGTGTGTGTGTGTGTGTGTGTGTGTGTGTCTTTAAGAGAAACTTAAAAGTAGCTCAATAGAGTGGGAAAAACCACCCAATCTGGCAACACTGCCTGAACGTCATCACGCTCCAGCGTCAACTTAAATCAATGAGACCAACTGAAAACGAAGCCGGTATGAAACTAAAACTGTGATGCTGAATGAAGTTTAAATGATATCGACATTTCGTTTGGATATTATTGAAGATAAGTGTGTGGATTTGTTAAATGGTTTGAACGAAGGTAAACGGTTGAAATTTGACTGAGTTACGATGTCTTAAGTAATTTAAGTGTCAGAATGGGCAGTCGGCTTCAATGGGGGCAACTGTAGAATATGACGGTTTGAAACTAAAACTGTGATTCTGAAGAAAGTTTAAATGATATCGAAATTTCGTTTAGATATTAGTGTGTAGATTTGTTAAATGAACGAGATAAACGGTTGGAAATTGATTTAGTTACGTCATAAACAGTTGAAGTACCAGAGGACGGCTCTGCCGTCCTCCCATTGACTTCCATGTTAAAAAAACCATAATATTTTAAAAGTTTAAAATAATAAAACAATCTGAAAAGCGTGCGATACCAAGCTAATCTGAATATTTTAAAATTTGAATGGAGTCGCTTGGTGAAAAATTAGGAAGGAGATAGTTCCCAAAGTTTGTAGAGAAAAAGAAAGAAAGAAAGAAAGAAAGAAAGAAAGAAAGAAAGAAAGAAAGAACTAGAAATTGCATTTCCTGCAGAAATTGTGTGTGAATTATGACGGCTGAATGAAAAGCGCAAAGCATTGCTGAAAATGAAGAAATGTCAAATGAATTGAAAGTAGTAAGAAGAATCTGAAAGTAGTAGCTGAAGTAGTAGCTGTAGTATAAGTATTAGTAGCTGAAGTAGTAGTAGTAGTAGCTTAAGTAGTAGCAGTATCTGAAATAGTAGTTGCTGACATAGTAGGTAGTAGCTGAAGTAATAGTAGAATATGTAGTAGTAGTAGCTGAAGTACTAGTATAAGATGTAGTAGTATTAGCTGAAGTAGTAAAAGCTGAAGTAGTAGTAGTAGCTGAAGTAGTATGTAGTAGATTAAGTAGTAGGTAGTAGCTGAAGTAGTAGCTGAAGTAGTAGAAATAGCTGAAGTATTAGGTAGTAGCTGAAGTAGTAGTAGTATTAGCTGAAGTAGTAAATAGTAGCTGAAGTAGTAGTAGTAGCTGAAGTAGTTGTAGGATAAGTAGTAATAGTAGTAGCTGAAGTAGAAGAGGCTAAAGTAGTATTAGTAGTAGTAGCTGAAGTAGTAGTAGTTGTAGCTGAAGTAGTATAAGCTAAAGTAGTAATAGCTGAAGTAGTAGTAGTATCTGAAGTAGTAGTAGTATCTGATGTAGTTGTTGCTGAAGTAGTAGTAGCTGACGTAGTAGGTAGTAGCTGAAGTAGTAGTAGTAATATAATATGTAGCAGTAGCTGCAGTATTAGAAGCTGAAGTAATAATAATGGATTGAATTTATATAGCGCTTTTCTAGACACTCAAAGACGCTTTACAGTGAAGGTGGAACCTCACTAACCACCACCAGTGTGTAGCACCCACTTGGGTGATGCACGGCAGCCAATCTGCGCCGGAACGCTCACCACACACCAGCTTGAGGTGGAGAGTGAGGGAATTAATGAGTCAGCCAATTGTACAGGAGGATGATTAGGGGGCCAGATTGATTGAGCCTGGTTGGGCCAGGACACCGGGGAAACCCCTACTCTTTGCAATAAGTGCTCTGGGATCTTTTATGACCTCACTGAGTCATGACCTCGGTTTTATGTCTCCTCCGAAGGACCAAAAGTAGTAGTACTAGTAGTAGCTGAAGTTGTAGTAGAAGATGTAGTAATATCTGAAGTAGGGATGGGCATTTGAAGAAATTTCCTTGATCGAGCATCGCTAGAGTTATCGATCAATTATCGATTAATCATTAACTTTTTTCTATAGGCTATATTGAAATTCCCGTTGGTAGAAAATACAAAATGCAGCATGTTTTTATCAATGAAATCTTTATTCCAACAATAATGTATGGGCCAACATTAATACATTACAGTTAACTTGAAGACCTACAACTGTTTAACAGTTTTAAAATAATAAATACAGGCATTATAGGTTATAGGCCTATGCGGCGCTCGTAAAGTCCGAACAATGCGCCTACAGGCGCTCTTAAAGGTTTGGAAACGATTCAACAAGACTAAATCTGTAGCCTATTCCAATTACAATAAGTAGCCAACTTATCGGACAACAATAATCAAACAAAGGCAGTAGGCTAAAAGTGGGCATTAAACTGTATAACTGTTTTGAAAAAAAAGGGGAAAAAAGGCCGACATATAATGCCTATAGGCTGCAGCCGGCGCGCGGAAAAGGCTCGCAACAAAAAGATGAGCCACCCATTAACAAACAATTGCATGAACTAGTCTATCTAAAAGCAATACCTTATTGAACGTATATAAGGCTGAACTTGTTGCTAAAATATCACAGTTTTGGCAAAATGTAACGACTCCAAGAGGCACCAAGCCGAAAGAAAAGCGGAGCGAGAGACAACACATTAAGAAATAAAAGAGCGACTCACATACGGTGGTGACTGTCCCTACTGTCCATAGCATACAGTAACTCCAGCCTACATATTTTTGTTTAGGAATATAAGCATGTTAACATGCTCGGGGGTCAGACGCGAACGCAGCCTTGTAACTGTCAGTCCAGCAGCAGAAAACACCCGCTCTGACGGGACCGAAGTTGCGGGGATGCAGAGGTATTGTCGCGCTAACTTTGACAGCCTGGGGAACCTTCTTCCATTCACTTTCCACCAGTCGGCAGGGTTATATTCAATTCAATGCTTCAAGACTCACAGTATGCAACACAACGTCCTTTTGATCGATTACAATATAAATTGATCGACGCATTTCTTAACGATCAATTATCGAGCATCGATTAATTATGCCCATCCCTAATCTGAAGTAGTAGAAGCTGAAATATTAGTAGAAGCTGAAGTATTAGTAGTAGCTGAAGTAGTAGTAGTAGTAGCTGAAGTAGTAGGTAGAAGCTGAAGTAGTAGTAGTAGCAGCTGAAGTAGTAGAAGTAGCTGAAGTACTAGGTAGTAGCATAAGTAGTAGTAGTAGCTGAAGTAGTAAGTAGTAGCTGAAGTAGCAGTAGCTGAAGTAGAAGTAGCTGACGTAGTAGTAGTGGTAGCTGAAGTAGTAGCAGCTGAAGTATAAGTAGTAGTAGCTGAAGTAGTAGCAGAACATGAAGTAGTACTAGTAGCTGAAGTAGTAGAAGCTGAAGTAGTAGTAGCTGAATTAGTAGTAGTAGCTGAAGAAGTAGGTAGTAGCTGAACTAGTTGTAGCTGAAGTAGTAGTAGTAGTTGAAGTAGTATGTATCGGCTGAAGAAGTAGTAGTAGCTAAAGTAGTACGTAGTAGCTGAATTAGTAGTAGAAGCTGAAGTAGTAGTAGTAGCTGGATTAGTATGTATTGGCTGAAGAAGTAGTAGTAGCTGAAGTAGTAGTCGTATTTGTAGTAGTTGTATTGGTAGTAGTAGTAATGAGAGTAGTAGTGGTAGGAGTAGTAGTAATAAAAGTAGATGAAGTAGTAGTAGTAGAAGATTAAACAGTAGTAGTAGTAGTAGTAGCTGAAGTAGTAGTAGAAGTAGCTGAAGTAGCAGTAGTAGTATTAGTAGCTTAAGTAGTAGTACTAGCTGAAATAGTAGGTAGTCGCTGAAGAAGTAGCAGAAGTAGTAGTTGTAGCTGAAGAAGTAATCGTAGCTGAAGTAGTAGTAGTAGCTGATGGAGTAGGTAGTAGCTGAAGTAGTGCTAAGTGAAGTAGTAGGTAGTAGCTGAAGTAGTAGTAGCTGAAGTAGTTGTAGTAGCTGAAGTAGTAGGTAGTAGATGAAGTAGTAGTAGTAGTAGCTGAAGTAGCAGTAGCTGAAGTAGTAGGTGGTAGCTGAAGTAGCAGTAGCTGAAGAAGTAGGTAGTAGGTGAAGTAGTAGTAGCTGAAGTAATAGTTGTAGCTGAATTAGTATGTAGTAGGTGAAGAATTAGTAGTCGATAAAGTAGTAGGTAGTAGCTGAAGTAGTAGTAGTAGCTGAAGTAGTAGTAGTATTTGTAGTAGTTGTATTGGTAGGAGTAGTAGTAATGGTAGTTGTAGTATTGGAAGGAGTAGCAATGGTAGTAGTTGTATTGATAGTTGTAGTAGTAGCAATGATAGTTGTAGTGGTAGGATAAGTAGTTATAGTAGTAGGTGAAGTATTAGTAGTAGAAGATGAAGTAGTGGAAGCTGAAGTAGTAGTAGCTGATGTAGTAGAAGCTGAAGTAGTAGTAGCAGCTTCTACTACTGCTACTGTGTGTGTGTGTGTGTGTGTGTGGGTGTGTGTGTGTGTGTGTGTGTGTGTGTGTGTGTTTGTGTGTGTGTGTGTGTGCGTGTGCATGTGCCTGAACGTCCTCACGTTCTGGCTCAACGGAAATCAATGAGAGCAACTGAAAACAATGCTGGTTTGAAACTAAACCTGTGATTCTGAAAAAAGTATAAATGCTATTGAAATTTTGTTTGGATAGTATTGAAGTTGTTTGGTTTGAACGATGGTAAACGGTTGAAATTTGACCGAGTTATGTCTTAAGTAATTTAAGTGTCAGAATGGGCAGACGGCTTTAATGGGAGCAACTGTAGTACGGTTTGAAACTGAAACTCTGATTCTGACAGTGAATCACAAAAAAAGTGGAAAAAGCTGAATAGTTTAAAAAGTTGTTAGAGTTGAAAAACGCTGAGTAATTGCCATCATGTCGTTAAAGAGCTGAAACGTTTTAATAGTTAATGGTCCCGTAGCTGAAGTATGGCGAGAGTTGAATACAAAAAAGAGAGGAAGAAGAAGAATAATAATAAAGATTATAATATCTAGAGTGTAAATGCTACAGCATTCACATTAATAAAACGTATGAAGAACACTAGTTGAGCTTCCCTCATGCAGCACTCACCTAAATAGAGAAAATAAACCAGCAGCTAATGTACCATACTGGGCCCGGTTCCTAATAACGTCCACTCTTAGCACGCTACAAATACTCCTACGTTTAGACTTATAAAAGTTGTTTACCTCTATAGGGGTGGTTCCCGATAGATATGTTAGGAGTCTTCGTAGGAAACATTATTTTGAATTCTAAAAATTTTTGCAGTCTTTTTTTTTTACATTGTGTTTATTGAGTTTTTCAGCTTTTATACAGAGGAACAAACAAAAAAATAAAAAAAGGAAAGTGCATGTTAAGTAAAGGAAATGATACATGGCATCTGCTGGAATCTGCTATGAGGTATAAGCAGTACAACATATCTACTTAATTTACAGCATCAGTTATGTTTTATATATGTAAAGGAGTTTGGGGCGGCAGTAGCTCAGGTGGTAGAGCGGGTTGGCTGTAACCTTAAGGTTGGTGTTCATCCCCCGGCTTCACCAGCGAGTGTCGAGTGTCCTTGACAACGCAACCTAACCCTGACTGATGTCGTGATGTTATGAGAATCCAGACATCCTGCCTGGATGCTGGAACAGAGCTTCCAACTCTCCATCCGAACGCCCCAAGCCATGAATGCGCCGAGCGGGAAAAAATGATGATGATGCTGATGAATATTTCCATACGACAGCAAACATAGTCTAGAATACACAAAAATGATACGTGCCATTGAATTTGACAATTCTTATAACCTGATAAGAACAGATAGGCATTAAGGGGTGGCCCGGTAAGTAACAACCGCACCCAAGACAACCGTAGAATGCAATACACATAACAATTTGAGTGATCATGAATAAATTGAACCTTTTGTATACTTTCCAAAGTATTAAAAGATAAGATAAAGAAGCAACAAAGAATGAAATAAAAGGAATAAATGTACAAAAATAAAACCCTAACCCAAAGTAAAAAAATTAATAATAATAATAATAATAAAACAATAACAATAGAAATAAAAACAATTAAGCGGTACAGTACAGGTACACCCAGCTAAGCTTCTGAGAAGTCAACGGCTAATCTTTTCAGGAGTATAAAATAATCTGTGGATTGTTTTAAAATTGCAGTTTGTATCTTACACTAATATAGTCTTTGTGTGCGTCCCTAAACAATAGAAACCACTGATGGTCATCAAACTGCATTCCAAGGTCGCTTTCCCATTTTCTTCTGACCAAGTTAGTGTTGGCTTTGCTATGTGCTAATAAGAGCTTATAAATCAGGGACATATGTTTTCGAGCGATTTCTTTGGTTAATAACGATTCCAGCTTAGAGAGCTTTGGTTTATCTGGTGAGCCACCCAGTTGTGATTTTATATAGTGGCGCAATTGGAGATATCTAAAAAAGTGAGTTGTAGGAATTTGGTAGGTCTCTTTCAGCTGGAATGACATGAGGACGTCGCCGTGATACAGATGACTAATCTTAGTTATATTTTTCTGGGCCCAAACTCTAAAACCATGGTCTTGTTGCCCAAATTCTAATGATGAGTTGGACATGATAGGTGTAAGTGGAGACAAAGAAGGTTTACATTCTAGATAACGATTAACTTTGCACCAGATTTTAATTGAATGAATTATAATGGGATTGTCTGGGTACTTCTTTATATTTTTATTTTTAGAACAGTATGGGATATGTGAGAGGTCCTCTCTATCTAGGATATGGCTCTCTATCTGTGTCCAGGAGGGGGATTCAGTTCCTCCAAACCAGTAAAAAATTGGTCTGAACTGGGCAGCCCAGTAGTACAGCTGCATATCAGGGAGCCCCAATCCTCCTCACTCTATTGGTAAATACAGCGTTGATCTTTTAATTCTCGCGACTTTGTGACACCATATGAATTTCCCCACCATATTGTTGCATTTACTAAAGAAAGAGTCTGGACGATCAGCTGGTATTGATTGGAATAAGTATACAAGTCTCGGGAGTACGTTCATTTTGATAACATTCACTCGACCCATCAGGCTTAGAGGGAGGGATGTCCATCTCGCTAGGTCTTTTCCAATATTTTGTAGTAAGGGTAAATAATTGAGTTTGTATAAGTTATTAAAGTTACTGTCTGTCACAATTCCAAGATACTTGATCTTAGGTTTAACCTGGAAGGGAGGATGATTTATTGACGTTGATAGCCCAGTTTTAGCCAATGAGAGGATCTCACTCTTACCCCAGTTAATTTTGTAGCCTGAGAAACTACTGAAGTTGTCAATTAGGTTTAGTAAGGCTTTAAGTGAGGTATCTGGGTGGGTTAAAAATAAAACTATGTCATCGGCGTATCAAGATATTTTGTGTGTATTATTTCCAATTAAAATTCCCTTTATGGCATTGTCTTCTCTTATTTTTTGGGGGAGTGGTTCCAGGATAAGAGCAAATATTAAGGGGGATAAAGGGCAGCCTTGCCTGGTGCTGCGTCCAATAACAAAAGCGTCTGATACAGTTCCATTAGTGCTCACTCTAGCTCTAGGTTTGTCATACAGAAGTCTGACGCAGTCAATAAAATGTTTGCCAAAACCAAAGCACTCAAGGACTTTAAACATATAACACCACTCAACACGGTCAAATGCCTTTCGGCATCAATTGGGCATTCGGCGAACCCGTAAACTTTCTGTTTGTGTAATTATGTAGAAGAGGCGCTAAGGTTGTTCATGGATACTCTATTTTTAATAAAGCCAGTCAGATCTTTATGCACAAGAAAGGGAAGATAATCCTCCAGTCTTGTCGCTATAGCCTTGGCATAAACTTTGCTCTCCACCGAGAGCAAAGAGATAGGGCGGTAGGAGCCTGCGATTTCCGGCTCCTTTTCTGGCTTGCAAATTAACGTGATAAGGGCCTCCTGGATTGTTGGGGGTAACGTTTTGGTATTAAATGAATGTTGGTACATGTCTAGTAGGGGGTTCAATAGAAGATTATGATATTTTTTATAAAACTCTGGAGTGAATCCGTCTTACCCTGGGGCTTTTCCGGACTGAAGAGACATAAGGGCTTTGAGAATTTCGTTCTTGGATAGTGGTTCATCTAGCCTAGCCCTGTCTGCTTCGGACAGCTTAGGTAAGTTCAATGAGGATAGGAATGTCTCACATTTATCAGCAGTATTCTCAAATTCTGATGAGTATAAGCTCTTGTAAAACCCTTGAAAACAATTGTTGATCTCTTTTGGGTTACACGTGGTAGTGTTGTCAGATTTTTTGACTTTATGAATCATTGACGCTGACATTTGCTTTTTCAATTGCCAAGCTAGTAGTTTGTTACCCTTATCCCCCAGTTCATAATATCTCTGTCTAGTCCTAAGTAATGCTCTCTCAGTTTTATAAGTGTTCGATATATTGTATTGGTTGCGTTTTCTCAAGAGAGTCTTGTGTATACCTTCCGATCTTGTTTTAAAGTGTTCCTTTTCCAAACTTTTTATTTCAGCCTCTAGTGTGTCCAGATTTTTCCAATATTATTTTTTAATGTGACTAGAGAAAGATATTATCTGCCCCCTAAGATAGGCCTTAAGCGACTCCCAGAGTAAGGAAGGAGAAGGGGCGGTCTCAGAGTTTGTCTCTAAAAATAGTTTAATTTGGGAAGTAATGAATTTATCAAAATCTGGGTTGTGTAACAGAACAGGATTAATTCTCCATCTGTAACATTTCTGAGATTTATCTCTTGGAAGGATTGTCAAGGAGATAGGGGCATGGTCAGACATAAAACGAGGAAGATATTCACAACTACTTATTCTGTGGACCATTGCCATGGGTATAATAAGGTAATCTATTCTGGTAAAAGAGTTATGTACAGGAGAAAAAAAAGAGTATTCCCTATTTTTGGGGTGTGCAAATCTCCAGATTTCACATAGTCCCAGTTCGTTGATCGAGGAGTTGAGGATTTTCCTTGATCTACATTTAGCTGGATTTTTATGGACGAGCGGTCCATCTTGGGGTCAAGGGTCAGGTTAAAGTCCCCCCCAATAATTATATCACCTTCCACATCGCTGAGTTTTAAGAATAAAGACTGGAAAAAATTAACATCGTCATAATTTGGGGCGTAAATATTAACAAGTGTGATGTCATCTGAATGAACTTTACCCTTAACTAATATGAATCTTCCCCCTGGGTCACGTTCTACTTTTTCTGATATAAAGGGAAAGTGTTTATTAATTGGGATGCAGACACCCCTAGAGCTAGTATTGAAGGAGCTAAAAAAAATCTGGCCTCCCCAAATCTTACCCAGCTTCTCATGTTCCTTAACATCCAAATGAGTTTCTTGCAGAAAACACAGATCTGTCTTATTTCTCTTTAAGTAAGTAAGTATTTGTTTCCTCTTCACTGGGCTATGCATGCCATTTATGTTCCATGATATGAAGCGACAGGTATTCATAGACATCGATATTGAGTAAATTCCCTAACCCCTCCACAGGAATAGTGGAGCAAAGACAACCTGGACTGGCGGAGAGTGCCTCCATCATTGAGTATGGGTTCGATTGTACTGCACCAAAACAAGAGTTCAATTAGGAAAGAAAAAAATAAAATAAAATAAAAAACAAACTTAACAAGCATACAAAAAGACTAAAAGATAAGAAAATCTGCCCTCTTCCCACCCACCCTCCCCTTTCCGCCCCTCCCACCCCCCTTTCCCGAATTATGGGAGCAGGAAAAACCCCTAAAGAACACAACGTGCGCGAGCTTGCACTTCACAGTACAAAATAAGCGCATCGATAGGTAGTAACGTGACAGTAACCCCTATTTTATGAGCACTGAATAAGGAGCAGAAAAACAGGGCACACAGGAATATAGTGTACTTAAGAAGACCGCATTTCCAAAAGCCCTTCTTCCAGAGATAGATAAACAAAACCTTTTTTTTTCTTTTTTTTTAATGCCAATAGTTTAGACGTAGGCTACATTCAACAGCGGATAAACAAGCTTAAAAAATATGTCTGTTTCAGATAGGCTATTCTATATTGAAAGCGATCGTACATAAGCCTATGTCTTGTCATTTATAGCCTACATAATAACTTTAAACAAATCCAACACACACGTAGCAAACCGTGGCAAACCCGGCCACCAGGCGCTCGCCATCGAGCCCTCCGTCTGGGCCTGGCTCCAGACGGGGGCCCCGGGCTTCCTCAGGGCCGGGTCACATCTCCTCTTTTTTCGATATTTTCGATAACATTTTTAAATAATATTAACCTTAATTTGAAATATTAAGTTAACACCCCTGACTTATTTTTTTGAGTTTGTAAAATATAAAAATCTTAGTTGGTATAACTAACTTTCAAGTTTGTCTAAGGGCAAGGCAAGGCAACTTTATTTATATAGCACTTTTCATACACAAGGCAGACTCAAAGTGCTTCACATATAAACATTGTTATACAATAAAATAAAATAATAGATAAGTAAAAGAAACATATGCAAAGAAATGAGTAAAATAGAAAGTGCAATGTATTTAAGATCAGATCAACAGTCTCTCTGGTATCCGCGTCGGGACTCCAACCCGACCTAAAAGGAACTTGGTACTTTCTCTGGGTCTCCAACCCGGATTCTAGTAACCCTTATCCTTTCTCTCTGGAATAAAAATAGAAAATTAAATTGAAAGTTAAAAAGGCTTTTTAGTAAGTAAAATTGAAAGTGCAATGTATTTAAGAAAGTGAGAAAATTAAATTGAAAGTTAAAAAGGCATTTTAGTCAAATAAAGGTAAAGTATTTAAGATTTAGCAGAAAGCTATAGCAAACATAAAAGTCTTCAGTCTTGTTTTAAAGGTGCTCAGAGTTGGGGCAAGTCTTAAATCCTCTGGGAGTTTATTCCAGTTATTTGTTGCATAGTAACTAAATCCTGCTTTCCCATGTTTTGTGTTTACTCTGGGGATAATTAACAGATTGGTCTCAGAGCTTCTTAGTGGTCTAGAAGGCTGATGTAGTGGAAGCATATCAGTTAAATATTTTGGGCCTAAACCATGTAGGGATTTATAGGTAAGCAACGTGATTTTAAAATCAATTCTCTGACCTACAGGAAGCCAATGTAACGATTTCAGAATTGGTGTAATATGATCAAATTTTTTGGTCTTTGTTAGAACTCTAGCAGCAGCATTCTGAACAAGCTGAAGCTTCCTCACAGTTTTTTTTGGGAAAACTGTAAGGAGACCATTGCAGTAATCAAGCTTACTAGTGATAAAGGCATGTACAAGTTTTTGTAAGTCTTCGGTGGACATGAGCCCTCTAAGTCTGGCTACATTTTTAAGGTGATAATATGCCGATTTTGTAACTGATTTGATGTGACTGTCAAATGTAAATCTGAATCCATGATAACCCCTAGATTTCTGGCTTTGATTGAGGTTTTCAGGGACAGAGAGTGAAGGTGTTGGGTTACTTTAAGCCTTTCCGTTTTAGAACCAAATACAATTATCTCTGTTTTAGTCCTCATTTAGTTGAAGGAAATTACGGCACATCCAGTCCTTTCACTTGCTCAATGCACTGGCACAGCAGATCTATGGGCCGATAGTCATTTGGTGATAGCGATACATAGATTTGCGTGTCATCAGCATAGCAATGATGGTCAATATTGTTATTATGCATGTAGATGTTGAATAAAGAGGGTCCTAAGATCGAACCTTGTGGGACTCCACACATCACGTTGGTTGATTCTGATACAAAGTCGCCGATGGAAACAAAGTAGTTCCTATTTTGTAGGTAGGATCTGAACCAATTTAAGACTGTGCCTGAAAGCCCCACCCAGTTTTCTAACCTGTCCAAAAGTATTGTATGGTCTACAGTGTCGAATGCAGCACTGAGGTCTAGTAGCATTAGTATTGAGGTTTGGCCAGAGTCCGTGTTAAGACGGATGTCGTTTACAACTTTAATGAGGGCGGTCTCAGTGCTGTGCAGGGGTCGAAATCCTGATTGGAAGGTGTCACAACAACCAGTTGATGCCAGGAAGTGATTAAGTTGCTGGAGGACAACTTTCTCAATGATTTTACTTATGAAGGGCAGATTTGATATTGGTCTGTAGTTGTTAATAGAGGTATCTAGCCTCCGCTTTTTTAAAAGGGGTTTAATAACTGCAGTTTTCAGGGCTTTTGGGAAGTTGCCTGACTGGAGAGAGTTGTTAACTATCTGCAATATGTCTATTGCTAGGCAGTCAAAAACATTCTTAAAGAGGTTGGTAGGTAAAGAATCAAGGCAACAGGTGGATGGCTTTAGTTGTGTAACAGTTTCCACAAGAGTTTTAGAGTCAATAACATTAAAGCATGCCATCCCTGCCACGTTACTTTTGCCTGAACAGGGTGGTAGTCCAACATTTTTGTTTGAAGTGGAGATATTGATGGCGCGTCTGATGCCTTCAATTTTATCAGTATAAAAAGCTGCAAACTCATTGCATTTCTGCGTGGAATGGAGATCAGGTGGAATTTGGGTTGGGGGGGTTGGTCAGTCTGTCAACAGTTGCAAATAGGGTTTTTGCATTATTATTTTAAATATTAAAAACACTTGGTTGAGGCGTGTTTGTCACTTATGGGAAAGAGCTGGAAAGAGCTGGAGTAACGGAATAAGATGCAGCTGGGCAGGGCGCCGAGAAGTGATGCATGAGGCATGATGGTGGCACGGCAGACAAGTAGGGGAGCATGATGGACTGGGATCTGATGAGGAAACAAAGACTTTCTAACTTAAGATAAAATATACTCTGATGATTCCAGTTTCTGCAAACAGAAGAGAAGGGGTTTAGTTAAGGACTTGTATCATTAATAAGATAGACTGACAATCAATAACAAACAAAAAAATAAAACTAAGTCTTAGTTTAAAGCCCACTCACCACGTCAAGGTGCAGGCCAAGAGTGGGAGCAACAAAGACTCGCATCACAAACTCAGTCACAACATGAAAGAAACACATAAATACATGAGACATGTACATAACTACGAGACCATAGACCACACATCAAACTCAGACAGTCACAACATGTAAAAAAAAACATAAATAGATGAAACATTTACATAAATACGAGACCATAAGATATGTTTGGGTTTCTCTTTATCTTAAAAACGAAATACACCTAACATTAAGAAAACGGAAGAAAATAAAAGTAATAATAGATAAAGCTAAACTCAGTTAGTGATGGGCATACATTTTAATGTACACAAATTACAGAGGTCATTGATCGGATGTGATGTTCAAAAATAAATGCACTATTAAACTATGCCTTGTGCTCCGTTATGCAAGCTCCAAGTCTACAATTGAACAATGTCTTTTTGCAGTTTTGAGTGCTTTGTGCCAACTTGTGCTCCGTCATGCAAGCTCCAAGTGTCACACTGCTTAAGAAACAGATTCCTTCCAACTAACCATTTACGAAAAATGCAATCAATAATTTATGTACAAATAAATGGTTACATTTCAACCAGCAACGAAGTTGGAGTGGCCTACACACATAAATAATTGTAATACACCAACATTGTTAACTGTCATACATAGGTAGCTAAACAAGCTAATGAAAAATTACGAACGCTGAAATGTTAGACTATTAACAATAATATAAAATGATACCGTAATGCACCTGTTCTTTGTCTTTGGATCTTTTGAATAAATGGATCAATATATGGTGAATCACAATGATCTTTCACGGTTAGCGGGTGGCAGGCAGGCAGGTAGGACAGTTCGGGTAAAAGGATAATTTATTAACTCAAAAGTCAAGTAACACGGGTGACGCGGGTAACACAGTGAACACCGGGAACACAGGTAACACACAGGACAAAACTCACCACAAACTAAAATGATCCGACAAGGAACAAAGGAAAGACAAGGGCTTAAATACAAAAAACACACAGGGCACGCAACGAGTAACAGCTGAAACACATTAGGGGAGGGAGCAGTAATCAGGAGGGAAACCTGACAAGTGGAAAAACAAGACCGATACCAAAGTAAAACAGACACACTAAAACAAGACAAGGAAACCGACAGACCATGACATGATCGCAAGCAGAGGACCGTGAGAGTTATTGAGCAGCAGCTGAACCAGTCTAAAAATCGGACACGTTAACGGAGCACTGAACTAGGCCCTCTCGGATGCCAGGTCGAAACAACATTTGTTTCACTACGACTCCTTTCAGCGGCACACCCCTCTTCTCCAGCAAAAAAAATAATTAGAGATAACGGCTAATACAACGCTTGAGGTGGCGTTTTGAAAAGAAAAAACGTAATTTTTTTTAGGACATGGCATGAAGGTAATTATGAGCCTTTGATTGATATCCAGGCATTTTTTGCGGGGACACATTCCTGTACCCAACTTATATTGGAGTGAACAGAGATATCTACTTCTGGGTCCCATGATTTGAGGGACCCGTCCACAGCCCGCTTAAACAGCAGCAATACCAGGCTTGGCCGCTGAGCACTGGTGGATTGCGGAAGTATGCAGTGTTCCTGGGGGCTTGATACAGACACGCACAATCAGAACAGGTCAAATTCCAACAGACTCTGGGTCAAGGGTCATGCAGGAAAACAGAGCAACGGAGGGTTTGATGTCAAGTTTTTTTCACACCGGAAGCAGGGAACGAATCGATGTGCAACCACAAGTGTGTTTCTGAGAGTGAAAGAGTGACAGATCAACTTAAAGAGAGACTGTGACAACCGAGGGGAGAGGAGGGAGGCAGGGTGAGGGAGAGCACTGCTTTCTCATGGGATTCACTCCCTCCTTCTGTGAATCTATTCTCTCGTTGACAGCATGGATGGGATGTGTCAACGTCCTTTGGAAATAAATATAATTGACTATTAACGATTCACTAACTATTTCCAAAGAGGTAACTTGGTGACTAATGAGCAATTCGATCATTGTGTGCAAGTGCGCTTACACTTTACATTAAGGTGTCTCTGTTTCAGTGTAATTACAGAAGTTAGTAAAGCAATATGTGATATAGCGAGCTCCACTCATAGGGTCGGGTCAGGGTTCGGCTGTTCTATTACGTTTTTACATGCACATGCTGTTACTTGAACAAGAAGCCTGCAATTGGAAGTGTTACCGTATATTCCAATATGAATATGTATGCTGTATTGAATTTATTTTAGCATCACAAAAGGAACCCATTCGTTTAGACCCCATTTTCTGGCATCTACCACAGCCTGTTCTGTCAGTGTCGGCTGCCATCTCTGGAAGGTTGGACTCCTGGGTGAAAGTGTTCATTATGTGAGCACTTTCACCTGACAACATAAGATAAGTGTCACCTGACAACTTCTGAGATAAGTGTCACTCTTCACTGTGTGTGCTTTACCTGGTAGGTTTATCCTGAATGTTCTCAACACTGATATTCCACACAGTGGCGTTCAACAGTAATCCTAAACAATGACAGTCCAATGTCAGTCCGCTTCTCCACATCTCCTCCTTCAAATCTGCGGGGGGGTTAGCTTCTGCAGTGGGTCCATGTTATTGGGTGTGGAGCGTTTGCTTCTTCTTTTATCACTGAAGGAACCATGACACAAGTCGCCCAGTCCTCCGACCCCCTCAGCCCACCAGGGGAGCCCAGCCACCCACTTCAAAGGAAGAGGGGGTTCAAATCAAAAGCACGCTGTCCTCTAGCCTCCCCCCTTCCCATGTGCATTCCCGTGAAAACATGGTACTGGTCCTCGCTGTGATCTCAGTTCACATCTCATAGGTGTATGTGTGTGTATGTGTTCATGTGTGTCCGGTTTGAGTGTTGTGTGTGGTGCATGTGTGTGTCTGCATGTGTGTTGCGTGAGTGTGTGTGAGACCTTGCTTTTTGCGATGTCTTCCACATTTTACACAAGGCTCTGTGATTTCCCACCTTGACGTGTGCTGGCGGTAGAAGGGTCAACACGCACGCCGAGAGGTCATCCAATCGGCTTTGGAAGGCGCTGGCGCGGTTCAATGGGAGGAAAGTGGAAGATGCCATTGGGGCCAGGGCATCAGCCTTCGCAGGACCTTAGACATTTGACAGATGCTCACCAACCCCTCCCCTCTGTGCAACACAAAGCCATGTTGCATGCTCATAACACGACACTGAACAAGAACACACTTGATTACAAAGAGGAACGGAGACTCTTTTTGTTGTTCAATTATGTAAATTATGTTGAGTTAAAGTAACAGTTCAATGTAATCAATTAATCGTAGTATGTAGTATTAAGATGCCTTGCTAATAGGCTAATACCATGCAAACATGACACTACAGAAATGTAATTGAATTCCGACTTTCTGCATTTATTCGTACGTTTCGCTTCAATAAATTGACTCATATCTATGGTTACATTCAATATAAACAAGCCCTCAAGAGAGGAGCAAGGATTTTACACACACATATATATATAAATATATCCAACCCTAACGATCCCTACATCAATGGTTAATTTTCCTTCCTCAGTGTTCCCTGTTTTCTCCTTTGAAACACAGTACTATGAAGACTGATTGAATTTGTCTGTGTAATCAACATACAAGAATTTGTGATTCCAAAGGAAAGCTTCTGACATGGCAGCCATTTTGCAGCAGTTAAGGGGTCGACTTTGAAGATCCAGAGTACTCTAATTGCTTGTGTTTATGTTTCTGTGTGTGTGTGTGTGTGTGTGTGTGTGTGTGTGTGTGTGTGTGTGTGTGTGTGTGTGTGTGTGTGTGTGTGTGTGTGTGTGTTTGATTGATTCTGGCTTTCTGTTGGTTTATCTTCAGACACCCCTTGGAAAGAAGCCCTATATTTCTATGCAAGAACATTTTGATTCCATACACATTGGTATGTTCGTTCTGTATTTGAATGACTAAGGATAAATATATACATCTCATCTTATGACCTGTCAAAGAGGGATATATATTGATTACACACTGTAGCAATGTCATCCACTACACGTTACCTCGGTGGCTGCCACGCTCCACCTAGGGGACTTGAACTGGGCTCCTCCAGTCCAGGAGACTGGTTGGTGGTGCTGGAAATCTGGTTTATTGTAACGTTTGTATAAAATGACGCATGGCTCTGGTGTCCCATGCTGCCATGTAGGAGATGTCTCTCTGAGTGTGTTTGGCGATGGCAGGTTTAACCTTTGCACACCGATTACTAGGGGTGTGACACTGACGATACACTCAGCTCACGAGACGAGACGAGACACGATATTCGGTTCACGAGAACGAGACGAGACGAGATTTTAAGAAAACTACAGTGACAAAATATATGACTGGACCAACAGACTTTTATTTAACCGAGTTGCACATGCATTTTAAAATGTTTTATTATAACTCTTAACATTCATGAAATTGAAACTAAAACTAAAATTTATAAAAATTGAAGTAAAATAAATTAAATAAAATAATTCTCTTTTTTTTCAAGTGCAAACAATATTATGTGCAAAACCAAATCAAAGTTGTACTCCACCAATACAGAGTGCAAATAGTGCAAACAGAGTCCGACCAAGTATGTCACTGACAACTTGGTATTGTCCGTGTCTTATCAGTCACTCTACTGCCATTCATCATTTCCACCGGGTACCCAAAATGCTGCCAAACAAATCATTTAAAAGTGGCGCGGGCATCTTCCACGGTAATTCGGGTATTTTCCGACGTCATTCTGGCTGCCTATGGCTGCTTCCCCTCCTTCTCCTCCTCCTCTTCTTCTTTTCCTTCTCCTTGGTTAGGTTCTGGCAGGCTTGAGGTAGCAAAGGCGCATTACTGCCCCTACAGGCCACAAATAGAAGTTTGGATAGCTCACAAATCTCGCGAGACCGATTTTTAACGCGACGTGGTGCGTTCGAGTATTCTCTGCGAACCGACTCGGATCTCGGATCTGACGCCACGCCCACACTTCAAGCGTTTAATTATTTCGCTCGGTCGTTGGAGGAAAACATGGACGCCCCCCGGAAAGCTGTTGTCGCGGTAGCATTGGCAGAGGACCAGGCGATCCAATATCAGTAGGCTATAGGCCAAAGTCAAGTCAACTCAGGTTTATTTATATAGCACATTTAAAACAACAGTAGTTGAACAAAGTGCTGTACACAAATACAATATATTTGTGTACATAGGCAGAGATACGGACGCAGTAAGGTATTGCAGTAATACGTGATTGAAATTACCATTTAAACCACCAAAGTGGTCCAAGCACAATGAAAACAGTTAATACTTCAAGTCACAATGGGCGCAGCCATCTTGAATTCTGTCTCGGAATTTCGCTCGGTCACCACTGAGTTCAACCGAGATGGCGAGATCGCCGTCCGAGGAAAAGGGGCGTGTTTGTGCGTGTCGCTAGGCAACGTCCTCGGACCTCCGAGACGGATGGATATTAAAACGCACCATAATATCGTCAAGTTTAATCTCGCGAGATCTCGTGGCACGAGATCTCGTCACACCCCTACCGATTACTAAATGTACAACAGGTGTGCAAAAGCCAAAACAAAAAGGGGGTCAGCATCAAAGCTGTTGTCAATGAGAGTGTCCAACTAGTATCGCCAAACAGATATTATTCCGCTATTAGATTTCAGCTTATTTCTAAACTGTTCGTATAGACTCTGCGTTGAGTATTTTTCGTTGTAATACTAATTCTTGATGTCGAAATCAAAGCAACTTGACAGGTTGGATAAGAGGGTTGAATTTATGGTTTATTCCAGGATGTTATACAGCGAGATACAGACTTAGGTTGAATAATCTATGGTGTACGCGGTTGAGGAGCTGTTTCGTTACGTGTTCCTTGGCTGTCGATCCCTCTTCTCACCGAACCAAAGTATTTATAATAAAGAAACGTGAATAACAAGAGAACAGAAGCACTCTCAGCCTTGATAAGGTATGTTGCCCCCGACGACCAGGTTGGTTCATCCTTGTTGAGACATAACAAATGGAGGAATGTTGGAAATAACACCTTGTGTCAGAGTGAGAGCCACTGCCTTGTTTCTAGACTAGAAATGTGAACACAGAGAGACACTAAAATGCACCAACATTCTACATTATGGACAGGCTAGCTTTGCCTCCCGAGAAGAGGTAAGTTCTTGGCCTTTTGTGGATTCAACCTCATGCCAATAAGCCTTGCACAGATGAAGGTAAAGTTTCAACTAAAATTAATTACGCTTATGCTATCCATATTTTATAATGTAAAAGTATATAATTGTCTGCTGGCAAAAATAGTTTGCTTTTGCAGTTGTGTTGAGGCGTTGTGTGGAGGCGTTTGTAGTAGTTGTGTGTTTGACACTTCTCAGCCACCATAGTGGATGCAGTGCCTGGAGACGAGTTCCATGTCTGCTGCCAGTGCCTTGCTCATGGTCATGCACAGATGTGCCACACACTGCTATACCATGTCAGTTATTCTAGACCAGAGGTCTAGAATAAGTATGTTGATTAGTCAAACGAACCCTCAATGTGTTTGATTTCTAAAGGCCGATTTAGGGTCGTTTTAGACGCAGAGACGTAAGCACGTAATTTACGGTTCCTTAAGGATTGCGCGTGTTGCAAGGGGATTCTCCGCCAGAACAGTAGGGGGAGCAACGAACGAATCTGTGGGCGTGGAAGTGGAAATCGCTGGCTTGTTTATATTTATAATCATAGCCGCGGGAACGTATTCTCAGCAGGGGGTGCTGGAAAAAAAATCTCAGGCTGGACTAGACTCGCAACTCGCTACATTGATAAAAAAGATATATAGCAGCGCAGCTCAATTACACCAGTGCATGCGCGCACAGTCGAAAATCGATCGTTGTGTTCACACCATGGTTCACATCCAGCTGCTCACAGAACAAGTTTAGCGCACCACCGCTCCCCTCACACTTTTTCATATAACTTTTTTTCAGCACTAGGTCATATGAGCATTAAATAAATGCTGCTTCTCAAAATGCCTTGGACAGCAGCGACGATGACCCGCTTTGCCACGGGCCAAAACAGTGCGGAGCGACCACAGCCAGAGCGAACACAGCGGGGAAGAGGAGTGTCAGGAATAGTCTTTTGTGTTTGCACTACTGTTTAGTGGCAATGCAGTGTTTTATTTTATGCCTTTTCATTTTCGTATATTATTTCAATGAATACAATTTATTTATTTATAAAAACAAGATCTGGTCTTCAAATGTTTTTTCCAAACATAGGTCGGGTTTGTGTTTATATTCGGACCAATACGGTACAGCGGGCGCTCACATGACGTTAAGCATTTCCTGGTGCATAATGTGACGCTTCAGAACCTAAAATCCCGTTTCTCCCCGTTGACACGACAACACATAACCGGCGTTTTCAGAAATCTCCACTTTGGCCGGAGTTTTTAGAAATAATCGTTTTCTGTGATAAGACAGGGCCTCAGACAGTGCGGCAGCACCCCCAGCACCCCTACTTCCCGCGGTACTGTTTATAATCATCATAATTCGTTCTTGTGTTTTCTTCTTCAAAATTCTTCATTCGCTTCTGTCACGGCCTTTTAAAAATGGCGCTATTATGCTGTAAAACCGGAAATGTGAGACTCCTGAAAGGATGTGGTTAGCTGGCCAATCACAGTCTTTGCGAGCTGCGTAGGGCCGTAGTGTTTTAGTCGCATAGTCAGGAATTCTGGGCGACGCACTTAAGCACGTAAGGGGGGATATTTTACCGCGCAAGGGGGGGTTATGTATCTTACGTGCTTACGCGTTACGTCTAAAACAGAGCATATATCGGCCTTAAGACGTACCCACATTTAGGATTCGTATTGCATATTTATCGTTAGATTTCATCTTTATTGTGTACATTGTTATGAATCTGAAAAGTTTGACATTGAATTTGATGTAGGTGACGTTGACTGAAGTGCAATCCAGATTGAATAAATCCATCATTAAGGGAAGAACCAAGCTGTGGTGTATCTCCTGAAGGAATGGCAGTGAATCCCAACTGACATTTGATTTCCCAAGTTGAAGATCAAATGGAAATAATATAACTTCAAAATGAATGTACTTGCATACGTTGTGTATTACATAAATTAGTAAGAACTTGATAATAATTAATTATAATAATAATAACTAGAAAATGCATTGCTTTCGTACAAAGTGAGGTTGAAAATATTTTTTAAAGGGGACGTATTATACCACCAGATGTGACTGTGATTAGCCTTACAAGCTGTTTCGAAAATCTGCCCCATATGACATCACTAGTGGGCCTGTCCTCCTAGATCTGTGCTGGATAGATCAGTCTACCAGCCTACCCAGTTGACTGAAGTAACAGTTGCTCATCTATCCAGAACAGATCTACTACTAATATTTTAATTCTTAAAATTAAATTATTCTATGAGTGCTATGGACATTTTGACATTCAGTCAATCATTAATGCATTGGTTATAAAATAAGATATACTATATATATATTATGGATTCAAGTTGGTCGCAGGCTTGTTTTTCTCAAACTGCACAAGCGGTGGATATTGGCGGATGTTGGTCCTGTGTATTGATCTGACGCTTAAAAAGGTTGGAGACCACTAGACTACATTGTAGCAAACAAAGTGGAACAGGTACGGGTTTCACAGAAAGGTATAGGAGAATATAGGATAAAGGTATAGGAGAATTTAGGAGAAAGGTATAAGAGAATATAGGAGAATATAGCAGAAAGGTATATGAGAATATACGAGAAAGGTATAGGAGAATATAGTACAAGTTCAGAGAAATGTATCGAAGAAAGGTTTGGAGAATATAGGAGAAAGGTATAGTAGAAAGGTATAGAATAATATAGGAGGAAGATATGGGAGAATATAGGCGGAAGGTATAGGGGAATATAGGAGAAAGGAATATGAGAATATACGAGAAAGTTATATAAGAATATAGGACAAAGGACAATGAGAATATAGGAGAAAGTTATAGCAGAATATAGGAGAAAGGAAAAGGAGAATATAGAAGAAAGGTTTGTGAGAATGTAGGAGAAAGGTATAGGAGAATATAGGAGAATATAGGGGGAAAGGTATAGCAGAAAAGGCATTGCAGAATATAGAAGAGAGGTATAGGAGAAAGTTCTGTGAGAATATAGTAGAAAGGTATAGGATAATATAGGAGAAAGGTACAGGAGAATAAAGGAGAAAGTTATATGAGAATATAGGAGAAAGTTATATGAGAATATAGGAGAAAGATTTAGGATTATATAGGAGAAAGGTATAGAAGATAGGTATCGGAGAATATAGGAGGAAGGTATAGGATAATATAGGAGAAAGGTTAATATAGGAGGAAGGTATAGGAGAAAGGTATAGGAGAATATAGGAGAAAGGTATAGGAGAGGCAAAGGCCCTTCCCTCCAAAAAGCACATGGGAGCACGGCTTCATCGGCACACACACACACAAACACGCACAGACACACACAGACCTTTGGATTTAGAAATATAGAACCTCAAAGATTGTTGAATGGACAGATGAGAGAAAGGTCATAAATGCACATGGCACACACTTGTGGAGTGCTTGACATTTTTTAATGCTAGCAGACAAGTACGTCAGCAGATGAATGTGTGAAGAAAGTTCTACGAATAACCAAGTCCTTAACCCCATTGGGATGCTTTGGTAGTACGTTGAAGGTCCCTGAAGGATGCCCTCAAACCCGGCACATCAGGAATCCTGAGAGATGTGTTGTACGGAGTGGGCCAAACCGTCTACAATAGAATTAGACTGATTCACTAAAAATCAGTTATCAGGTCACATTGATAACTTATTAACAAGTTAGAAGAGGCAGAAACGAGAGAGCGAAACTAATATTAAATTATTTAAACTAATTTATTTCTTAATTTTCATGGGTTTAATCCTAAAGGCCTTCCGTGAAAACCTTATGTATATACGATGTGCGTAGGCTGGCGCATCTGAGCACAGCTATGTGTTTGAAGTCGTTTGTCACACTGTCTTTTAGTCTGGGCCTTGATCATTGCCTGGCAACAACACCGCATGCTGGCAATCTAAAGTCGACTCCACACTTATATTGTTCCGCCAAATGATGAGCTGAGGTGCCCCTGTCATAAATTAACTTTTTATGTTGTCAGCTCATTGGTAAATGGTAAAAACCCATGGGTGGTAAAATGGTAAAAATCGATGGGTATAAAAACATTAATACGTGAATGCGTGGTAATGTTACCGCGTCACCAGGTGAACACGCTTGGCTCAATGGATTTTAAATCCTAAATAACAAAGTCATGTAGTTCGATCTGTCTTAATGTGTTATGTAATATTTGTGTCTTATTGCTTTGGTATGGAGGCTGGGAGGGGACCAGGGGATTGAGGCTGGGAGGGGAGTTGACCGGGGATGGAGGCTGGGAGGGGACCAGGGGATTGAGGCTGGGAGGGGAGTTGACCGGGGATGGAGGCTGGGAGGGGACCGGGGGATTGAGGCTGGGAGGGTAGAGTTGACCGGGGATGGAGGCTGGGAGAGGACCGGGGGATGGAGGATGGGAGGGGACTGGGGGATGGAGGCTGGGAGGGGACCGGGGGATGGAGGCTGGGAGGGGACCGGGGGATGGAGGATGGGAGAGGACCGGGGGATGGAGGCTGGGAGGGGACCGGGGGATGGAGGATGGGAGGGGACTGGGGGATGGAGGCTGGGAGGGGACCGGGGTATGGAGGCTGGGAAGGGACCGGGGGATGGAAGCTGGGAGGGGACCGGGGGAGTGAGGCTGGGAGGGGAGTGGACCGGAGGATGGAGGCTGGGAGGGGACCGGGGGAGTGAGGCTGGGAGGGGAGTGGACCGGGGGATGGAGGCTGGGAGGGCAGTGGACCAGGCTGGAAGGGCCAGCGGGGATAGTTTGGGGATTAGGTAAATGTAACTTTAAACCATTATATTAATACTGTCCAGTCACCTTAAAGTAACGTGGGTGCGTGGACACACATTCACACATGCACACACAAAACAGATAAACCAATTCTCACTCACTCAAATAATAACATAAGCACACAGACAGACACAGCGGGAGATGGTGAGAGTCAAAATAACACCCACACATCTGTTCTTTAGAAAATTTTATGTGTGGAGGGGGTGAGGGGGTGAGGGGGAGAGGGGAAGCCAAATACTAGGGGTTAATCCTAAATCTTAACCATGGGGAAACCTGATCCAGCTTAATGTTACAATAACACTTGTGACAGACACACATAAACGCACAGACACACACCCAGACATATGTAGACAGACACATTGGGCACACAGGAAGCTATGGGGTGTCCAAACAGTATCACTGATATTTTGAGCTGGGCTCATTTAATGGGGAGTGGGTCCAACAAAGACTGCCTTTCAACGCACACTAAGGTCTATTCATCATCCATTGTTATTATAGAATTTCTAAAACCATACGCTCATTCTTTTTTACCTCACATTTTGTGTTTATTGAAGCATTTCACCATTTCTCAGATTATTTAAAAAGTGCCCATAAATATCCGACAAGCTTCACATAAAAAACCAAACAGTAAAAAATATTTACACTTTAACTGAACCTGGGCACAGCTGGGGAACAACCAACTAAATGGGCTTCTACATAACCTATCCAGAGGTTTGTCTCTGGCTGATGAGGATTTTTGGGTTTAGTATATTACTTTTTATCCTATATATTAGAAGTGAAGGGGAGTGCCTAAAGTTTTGAAATTGCACTGTATGTGAGGCAGTGAGACGGCAACACAAATTAAAAATAAGTGTTAAAGGGAAAAATACAACAACGTCTCTTGCTGGCAACAATACAGAACCACTCCACACTAATTTATTCCACCTTCATTTGTCAATCGAGTCGGCAGGAAAAAAACTAGATTTCCTGATTCAGAGAGAAGCTTGGTGTCACACAGTTGGGCTCTCTCTTCTCAAGGAGCCAAAGCCCTGCCTAGGGCCGCTTTACATGCCATGCCTTAACACTTTCCCATTAGGATTTCCATGGTTTGAATCTTTGATTTATCTCCATTTCCTTATACTCTGTGTTTGAAATTACTTTGATTTGATTATCTTTATCTTATTTTCATCTCTCTCTCTCTCTCTCTCTCTCTCTCTCTCTCTAACCCCCCCCCCAGTGTATCCCCTTGCCTGGGGCCGTTGCAGCCAGCCAACCGGCCTGTCTCCATTTCGCTGGAGCTTACTGGCTCTCAGAAACTAGCTGAACAAACACAGCTGGCCATCACGTCTGCATTTGTCTTTCAAATCCCTGGAACCCAACCTTCCATAACCCAAGTCCCGAGAGTCCGTCTTCACATCTGCATAGCTGCTACCACAGTGCAGTTTGAGTGTGTGTGCCTTCATGCGTCTCAGTGTGTTTGTGTGTGTGTGTGTACACATTCTGGGGGTTCTTTGGCATGAGAGAGTTGCAGAACCCATGGGATAGAAATCATACTTTCGTACAAATGCAAGGTACACACATACACTTCACACAACCTCTTAAAACCTGATGCAAACACAAGTATGCACACACACACACACACACACACACACACACACACACACACACACACACACACACACACACACACACACACACACACACACACACACACACACACAATCCTGCGAAGGTGCACGCAACGATGTACCAGAGAATGAAAGGGTGACGTGAGGGGCCACTCTAAATGTTATATTTCTTTAAAGATACGGTTGCATTGGATAAAGTTGGCTGCTGCCTGCCAAGGCCTAGCCAAGCTAATTCCTGTGAATGGAGGGTTTATGTTTCAAAGAGATCCAGTGTGTGTGTCCAGACTTACCCGATGCGTGTTTGCTGGTCTCTGTCTGTATTGTGCTTCAATGAGAGTAAACCGTGAAGCTTAGAGCCAAAAAAACAAAACACAACCTAATCCCTGAAACATCGTTCAGTAAGTTTTGCCTTTTACTTTGATAACGCGCCTCTTTTTTGAGGACTGATCTGCCTCATAAAAATGTAATTTATTAATGTCTTTGGTCGTGCTAAATCCCCTTTAACACTCTCTTAGTAATCTCACCCTTTTTTAAGCATTAAAAGAACTTTCCAGAGGATAATATTTGTCCAAGCGTTCTGAAAATATAGCGTTCTGAACATCCCAAAGATAGCTTTGGGATGCTGTATATCTCATGAACCCCATCCATGGTGCAGATTATTTTCAGGAGACATTTCTGGGCATCGAAAAATCTTGTGATCTGTAATATATCCAGTTGGGCTTCAATAATCAACATGTGCTGTTGGATGGAATAAAGTTACACAATAAACCTTTTCCTTCAAAATATCAATCGCTAATATCTGTTGAGGTAGAAAAACTAAAATTGAAATTATGTTTTGCAGTCTCAGTTCCGTCAATCATGTTGTACTATAACGTTGTCCAATGCATTTGCTGTTGTTCTCACAATGAACTGACCACCATGCTGCTGTCTGCTACACCCTGTAACTGATCCTAGATCCTCGCTGGGGTTCTAGGTGAGCAGTCACTCACGCACAACTCAAGCAGTCCCTCAGAAGTGGAACACAATCTCTCACAGCCTCCCCTGTGTGGTACCAAAACAAACTTGCAGTCTTGACCCTCTTTTCACACCTGTTTCGTCGATCTTCCCTGACTGATTTGGGGTAATCCATATCGCCTGTCAATCACAAAAGCGCAAATGAATCACAGAAATGTCTGGAATAGCAGACAGGGAGGGACGTGTTTTGGGTTTTAATTTTCAAAACCTTGTGACCTATAGGGTTAGGGTTAGTAGATATTGCAATTTTTGAAACTTGGTCGGAGAGCATTTAATGTAATAATCGCCTCAAAATGTATTGTATTCTTGGATAAAATGTACCAAAGGAGGGAAACACAAAGAGGAACTCAGACCATTTTCACATGACTGCATTAAATCACTTTTGAAATTCAATGGGAATCCATTCAAGGTGGTGTATACTTTATGATGTCTGTACCAGGCCGCTGTGAGCTGATCGCTGCTCCATCCCTGCTGCTTTTCACTCACACAAGAAGCTGTCAGTGGAGTGAAAGTGGCTGCTTAATGTGACGCAGTATCCTGGTCTAGTCAGTTGGACAGTCCTCTGGTCCCTGGAGTTCGCCGCAGGCTGTTTTACAGTAAAGCATATTCATACAAATCTTTGAGACAACTTGGATGCCAGCAATATAGTGTGATGTAGTGCTTTATGGCATGGCTCATTTACAGTACATTTTGTTTCTACTCAGAAAAAAACCTTGAAATCCAGACCCACATCTAGAAAGCTGTAGTGTCTGGCAACGATTAATGAAAATGGCCATACTCCAGGGGTGGCACCAAGCATGCATTTAAAAATATCACTGCACGCAAATGGAATGAACTACGACCAATCAGAAGAATACAAGGGGTGACGTATCCAGGCCAGCGGAGATAACGATAGTTATGTTATTATAACTCTAGTTCTATGATTGTAGGCGTAGCCGTCTAGGCTTCGCCTTATGGGCTTGTCCCTGAAAATTCAAACTATGCACCTATCAGCGTGGGCACCGCCCACATTTCCCCACGGTATCCTGTCTATATAAGGCGGTGTATACCGTTGCTCATCCTCCACGCTTTTCTTTCAGCATTTGGAGGGTACAGCAGGTGGGGAAACTAGACGGCTACGCCTAAAATCATAGAACTAGAGTTATAATAACATAACTATCGTTCTATTTCATGTAGGCTACGCCGTGTAGGCTTCGCCTTATGGGCTAAGGTGAAGCTGCGTGCGGAGCCCGATCAATGTACTCCAGCTGGACCCAAGTCAAAACGACCTAAGTCACCAGAACACATTAAGACTCAAAAAAGCCAAGGAAGTGTAAAACACAACAGCTTAATAAAAAACGAATTCCTCCTAGATCAAGCAAGGCAATGATCAAGGGAGAAAAAAGTGAGTCTGTAAAGACTCCGGCTCTAATCCGTGCTTCATGGAACCCATGAAAAGGAAAAGAAAAACCAGAGCAACACGGTTTCCATTAGGTCCGCTACTACCGGGGGCGGAGCCACAGAATCCGGCTCTCCAATAAGGGGACTCTCTCGGCCGTTTCTTATTGGAAGAAAACGGCGGGAGTGCCACACTGGCAAACAAAGCCACCTGACAATTGGCGAGCCAATAAAGAAACCCCCCTAGCCTGTTTTCTATTTGAAAAAAGGTGGGAGAGTAAGACTGGTAATCAAGTCCAACTCGCCAGCCGGCGAGAGGAAATCCAACCACGCCGCTTTAAAGAACATGTCTATATTCTTAAGCCGTAAAAGGGGTCCCGGACTCCAGCACAGAGTTGCCGAGTGAGCCCCTGGACATGTCTAACATGTAAAAACGGACAAAGGGGCCGGGGGAAGACCAAGACGCAGCCGCGCAGATGTCTTCCACCGAAACGCCCCTGAGTAGAGCCGTTGAAGAGGCCATGCTCCGTGTGGAGTGCGCCCAATGGTGGCGCCAAGCCCTGCCGAGAGTAGGCTAAGCAAACACCCTCACATACCCAGCGAGAAAACCGCTGTTTAGAGAGAGAGCGGCCCCTGCTAACGTCGCTATAACACACAAACAACTGTTGTGTGGAGCGGAACGCGGCCGAGCGATTCACGTACATAGCCAACGCCCGAACCGGGAACAGGAGATGCAACTCCGCCTCACTAGAATGAGGCGGGGGGTGAAAAGCCTTAAGCACAATATCCCTAGACCGAAAATAACTATTAATGTTCTTCGGGAGGAACGCAGGATTAGGTCTGAGCAACGCGAAGGAGCTGTCCTCGTTTAGCAACAAGCAACTCGGGCTGACAGACAGAGCGGTTAGCTCACCGGCCCGCTTGGCAGAAACCAAGGCCAACAAGAGTGCCGTCTTAAATGTCAGGGCATCCAAGGGGGCCTGAGAAAGAGGCTCGAAAGGATCCCTGGACAATCCGCGCAACACTGTGGGGAGATCCCAGCGTGGTGTAAGCACGCGGGAAAACAGGCCTAACCCGTCTAGCCCCACGCAAGAATCTATTGACCAGTGGATGGCTGAAGATCGGTCCACCATCACAGGCTGCATGGCCAGCCGAAACGACTGCCGCATAGACCTTGATAGTGGAGAGGGCCAAACCTTTTTCCAATAAGTTTTGCAGAAACGAAGGCACGCTTCCCACCTCGCATTGAGATGGGACAGCGTGGTTCCTCTCACACCAATTAGATAAGGCGCACCACTTAGAGGGAAGAGGGAAGAAGTAGAGGGAAGAAGTAGAAGGCACACATGCACTCTGAATAGTGTTGATAACCGTCTCAGGCAAACCTTTGCCCTGCAGGATCAACCTCTCAGGAGCAAAACCAACAGCCGTCCCGAGACATCGGGCGGGTGGTGCACCGTCCCGTGGGCCTGTGAAAGCGCATCCGGCCTGAACGGTACTGGCCACGGCGCTGACCGCGAGAGTGCGGCCAGCTCTGGAAACCACGGAGCTGAACGGTTCTCCGGGGCCACTAATATCAGGGACAGTCTCTCCTGTCTGACCCGTTCCAGAAGAGGAAGGATCAGCTGGAGCGGGGGAAACGCATACAAGAGAGCCCGCGGCCAAGGTGTGTGTGCCAACGCATCTACCCCCAACGGGGGAAGATCCCGAGGGCTGAGGGAGAACCACCACCTGCAGTGCGTGTTCTCCCTGGACGCGAAGAGGTCCACCTGCGCTGTCCCGAACCTCTGCCAGATCAGTCTGACAATGTCGGGATGTAACCGCCACTCGTCTTGGCGGGGACCGCCGCGAGACATGAGGTCCGCCCCAAAGTTCTGGGCGCCCGCGATATGCAGGGCTCTCAGACTGAGGAGATACTGATGAGCCCAAAGCCAGAGCTCGACCGCCTTTCGGTGGAGAGCAGGGGAGCGGACTCCCCCCTGTCTGTTGATGTACGCCGCCGCCGACACGCTGTCTGTCCTGATCAGAACGTGGCGGCCGCGCACCAGGTGAAAGAAATGCAACAGCACTTTCCTCACAGTGTCGAGCTCCAACACATTTATGTGTGCTGTAGGGGCGTGCGCCACTCGTCTCCGACCGAGTGAGAGAGGCACGTTCCTCCCCAACCCGTCAACGAGGCATCCGTGAACACCGAACGGGGAACAAGGAGCACCCTGAGCTTGTGTCGCCTGGGGTCCAACCGTTGGCGAGCAAACCACCGCTGGAGTCTGCGCATAAAGAGCAGACCCAGGGGGACCACGGGCTGGGCAGCTGCCATCAGCCCTAACAGGCGCATGGTGGACAGTGCGGTCACGTTTCTGCGAACGCGAAAAACGGGAGAGCGCCGACAGGATGGCGTCTCGCCGAGGAGGCGAAAGCATCGCAGTCATGGTGGCTGAGTCTAGGCAAAGCCCCAAGTAGACTGTCTGCCGGCTGGGGAGCGGGGAGCTCTTCTCCCAGTTGATGGCAAAACCCAGGAAGGAGAGATGGCTTATCACCAACATGGTGTCCCTTCTCGCGGTCTCTTCTGAGTTGCTCAGAATAAGCAGGTCGTCTAGGTAGAAGAGAATCCTCTTTCCCTGACGCCTGAGCGGTTCCAACGCCGTCTCCACACACTTCGAGAAGGTGCGCGGAGCCAGGGAATAGCCGAACGGCAGACACTGGTACTCGTACGCCATCCCCATAAAGGCAAAGCGGAGAAACTTCCTGTGCGCCTGCCGAACAGGGACGTGGAAGTAAGCATCCTTGAGATCCAGGGATGTGAACCAATCGCCCTCTCTCACACACCGGAACAACGCTCCGACAGTGAGCATTCTGAACTTCCTCGTGGCAACGAATCTGTTGAACACGCGAAGATCCAGAATAGGTCTCTTTTCCCCTGACTTCTTGGAAACCAGGAAGTAGCGGGAATAAAACCCTAGGTGAGACTCGTGGGGGGGAATGACAGTGATGGCCCCCTTTACCAAGAGACGTGCCACCTCTGCTGCCAGAGCCCTGCTCGCAGCCGGGTCCCGTAGCGTGGTCTCCACCAACCCCATAAAGGGTGGGGGACGATGCTTGAACTGTATGGGATGGCCCCATCCCAACGTGGTGTCCAACCACGATGGCAGAACGCACCGCTCTTGCCAACACGTATAGCGGTTGGAGAGAGGGCGAGCCGACAGCTGAGGAAGACCGTCCAGGAATAACCCGTATTCCTCTGCCCCTACCGCCTCCACACTGCGTGTAAACCAAGTGGGGCTTCCCTTGAAAGGGAGGAGGCTCAGCGAGCGTAGGAGACGTACCACAACCAGCCGCTGTAAAAACAACGCTCCCTGTTCCCCTCTGAACAGGGAGCAAGCCGTCCGGCCGCCGCACCTGTGCGCATGCGCTGTTTGCAGGCTGTAGCCACAGCGCGCGGACCCGTCTCCTCACCTATAATGTGGGGAACCAGGAGACCGGTAAAAGCGGCCGTATCCACGGGCTCGTGCAACGAGTCTCTGATCCGTCCACGAGGCTCCAAGGGACGCCGCTTCTTAGAAGCAGGTGAACCAGAGGCCATGTGAACACGCCATCCGACTGCCACCCTACAGCCACAGGGCTGAGAGGGGGAAAGAGGCAACATGGAGGAACGCACTACAAGCGTAGGACGCAGGTGGCCTGAGGAATATCGCTCTTTAGGTACCATGTACCGCCGTTCGGCCTTTACTTTTTTCTTTAAGGGAAAGAAAAAGTAGGAGCAAGCTTCCGGAACTTCCCGGTCCGTGGCGCTGCTCTACCCGTCTGCGGCGGCTGAGGCTGCTGCTGCTGCGGCACCGGGGCTGGAGTCGGAGGCGGCCCCCTGGAATGCTGGGACCGGCCTGGACCCCGCCTCCTCCCAGCCTGCTGGTGGGAGGAGTCCGTGAGAATCGCCCCGAACCGGGAACGATTCTCACGGACTAACTGCTGGTGCGCGAGCACCTCGGAGAACCGGGGACCAAATAGGCCATCAGGCGCTAGTGGACCCTGGACGAGGCTGGCCCGCTCTCGTTCCGGCACCGCAGTGTGGGAGAGCCATATGACCCTTTGAATCATGGTAGCCCACGCCATATGCCGGCCGGCCGAAACGGCTATCGGCTGGCATAGCTGGAGGATGGCGCTGGAAAAGCGGGAAACCGGCAGCCATCTCGCGGCTTCCTCCGGGCCGTAGGCCTCCCTGTCAGCCGACAAGGAGACCATGGCAGAGGAGAGCAGGGCGATGTTGTTGACCGCCGCCGGCCTAACGTCCGTTAGGCCGACAATCTGCTTCTGGAGGCGGTCGGGGGGCAGCGGCTTTTTGTTAGGGCGCTGTCATGCCAAATTTGTACCGGCTGCCAAATTTGTACCGGGCGTGTCATCCATACGTAATCCATTCCAAACCTGCCTGGCAACAGATGATCGCGTCGTCCGTTGCCTGGCAACGGACGATCGCGTCGAATGACGTGAAAGGTTCACGAACATTCACGAACCTTCTATCTAGCGATCCGTTATCTGTATTGTGCTATTTCGTCCTTGACCTGCTTTAAACACTCAGTTTACTTGCTAAATTTGATTAAACAATTAAATACAATACAAAGATAAAGTAAAAACAAATGTTATCTAGCGATCCGTTTTCTGTATTATGTTATTTCGTCTTTGGCAACATGAGCGCAAATGTTTTTTGAAACCTGCCCGGCAACGGACGACGCGATCATGTGCTGCCATGCAGGTTTGGAATGGATTACGTATGGATGACGCGCCCGGTACAAATTTGGCAGCCGGTACTAATTTGGCATGACAGCGCCATCCGGCGCCCGGACAGAGAAGCGCTGCCAGTGGAGGCTCCAGGCGAGGGATCCCCCTCGCTTACCGGAGCCTTCAGGGTAGAAGGGTCCCCACCTGCAGCAGTAAACAAGTTCTGCACAGGCGGGAACAAGGGGCACTGGGTAACCCGCCGGGAAGCAGATGGGGTTTGAAAGCACTCGCCCTGCATATCGTCAGATACGGGGGCGAGAGGCGGGGCCGGCATGGGAAACCCTTTGATGGCCGCCGCCTCACCCATGATCTCCCCGAAGAGATCGATCATCCGGCGCGGCCTCGTGTTGTACGACGGTTGCGGTTGTAACCCGAGAGCGGGAAAACCCGGACGCCGAGTCGCTGTCCATGGAGGCGTCGTCACACCTCAAGCGTTTTATTAGCCGTTATCTGCTGGGGAAGAGGGGTGTGCAGCTGAAAGGAGTCGTAGTGAAACAAATGGCATCCGAGAGGGCCTAGTTCAGTGCTCCGTTAACGTGTCCGATTTTTGGACTGGTTCATCTGCTGCTCAATAACTCTCATGGTCCTCTGCTTACGATCATTTTGATTCATCATGTATTGATCCGTTTATTCAAAAGATCCAATGACAAAGAACAGGTGCATTACGGTATAATTTTATATTGTTGTTGGACCGGAGTGGGGGGATGGGCATGCGTTCTATATTTCTGCATCCGGTATGTCATGAAATAGGGCGTAGCCATAGACCCATGATGTGGAAGCATATCGCTCCTCGATGTTGCCCTGCGCCACTGAGCAGTTTACATAGGAATGAATAGGCGCCATTTTGGAATCCGTTGTCCATTCTATAATACGTCCATGGTCTGTCTCATGGACATAATAAAGGATGGACCACGGACTGGAAAATGGCCGCCCATTCATTCCTATACAAACTGCTCCGTGGCGCAGGGTAACATACAGGAGCGATTTGCTTCCGCGTTATGGGGCCAAGACACGTGGCCTAGTCCGTGACGTACTTGATGCAGAGATCTTCTTCTTCTACATCAGTTTTTCCCCATATACCGCCACCTACTGGACAACTACACAGGAGTGTGTGACAAGGACGTTGGCAAATTATACTTTAAATCATAAAAATAAATTCAAAGAAAAAACCAAACTAACGAAACAAAATAAACAAGCTAACAAAATAAATAAAAAAAATATATATATATAGTTAAGGTTAAATTATTCTAATTAGGTTAGTATCTTTTAGCTAATTTATCAGCAATTTCATTGCCATATATTCCATGGTGGGCTGGAATCCAACAGAACTGAATATCTAAACCAAGGCTTATAATATTTAAAAGAAGATGCTTTACCTCTATCACTAAATCTTCACGCATTGAATTATCTGTTATAAAACTTTGTAGTACTGCCATAGAATCAGTATATATCACTGATCTCAGAGGTTTAGTATCTACAACCCATCTAAGAGCGGTTATTATTGTGGCCATCTCGATTGAGTATACTGATAAAGTCACCCACTCTATATCCATATCCTTTTTCAAATTCTGGAATATATATGCCAATACCACATTGTCCTTTGGGATCTTTAGAACCATCTGTAAATATTTTCAGGTATCCATAGAATGAAGTATTTAAATAACTTGAGCAGGCATTAGCAAAACTTTGCTTGGTGAGATGCTCGCTTTTTCCTGTTAATAAATCAATGTTTACCTCTGGATCAGGAAGCAGCCATGGAGGAATACAACTTAAAGCTAATGCTGGACCATACTTTAATTCTTTCAAACCATACTCATTCACTAAATTATCAATATTCCAACCAAATCCATTGGCCTTTTTAGTATATTCCCAACAATCACTAAGCACTGAATTAGATGGGTTGTAAACACTTCCTTTTAGTATAACCCAGTAAGTTAAAGACAATTGCTCATACCTTAAAAAACACCTTAGAAAAACACCTTGTATATACATTTTTAATTACAACTCGCTTTTTAATCTGAAAACGATAATCAAATCACCAAATATATACCAACATCAGATCTGAATGACAGAAATACAATCGTGAGAATCTTTTTATTTCAATATTCAGAGGAAATCCGGCCTACTGTATGCAAATAAGATTAAAGATGTTTAGGTAGTATAACTGATAACTAACTGGCAGGTGTACATATCTTTTGATGGAGCCATAATGTTATATTAATAATAATAATAATAATAAAATGCATTTTATTTATGCACTGTAAAGGTGCGGCCACACCAGACGCGTATCTCGCGTAATTTTTACGCGAGATACGCGCGTAAAATGTTGCTTGACCATCTTGTGTAAAAAATGGTCGCATACGCGCCATACGCGCCATACGGGCCTACGTCACTCGCCTAGATGAGTCCATGTCCATGCAAGTGAACGGAGCGTTCCCTCTTCGTCATAACTATCAAACCAAACATCCTTCACATTCAGCGAGCGAACATTACGAAAGTAAAATGCACATTTCTCGCTAAAAATGTTTCCATAAACGCATTTAATGGCGTAACTATGTTACTATTTCCACCCAGAATAAAGAAAGTTGTCGGCCGTGGCTGCGCTGGAGTCCGAGGTAGGAAACCCAAACGCCGCCGTGTTTGGGTGATAGAGTTTAGATCGGGTTAGATTAAATAATCTTGGATATAAATAACAATAATCGGGTTAAATAACTTCACATGGTGTGTCTGGTGTGTTTCCAGCATTCGTAGTGTTGATCAGCATATATATAGTCCGCCAAGACGTTGAGGTTGCTTAGTAACCAGAGACTCTGTCCATGCAAGTGAACGGAGCGTTCCCTCTTCGTCATAACTATCAAACCAAACATCCTTCACATTCACCGAGCGAACATTATGAAAGTAAAATGCACATTTCTCGCTAGAAATGTTACCATAAAAGCATTTAATGGCGTAACTATTTTACTATTTCCACACAGAATAAAGAAAGATGTCGGCCGTATGCTTCTGTCCAAGCTCACTACTCTCTGCCAGTGACGTCGGGTCAAGCTCAACGCTGATTGGGCAACGCGGCTAATCGTCATGCGTATGAGCGTAAAAAGTTCAATTTTTTGAACTCTTGAAATGTACGCGATATACGCGCGTATAGCGCGTAAATATACGCGCCTCATACGCGCGTAAAATGTTGCTTATACGCGTGAAACGCGTAATACGCGCGTAAACCAATGGTTCCCTATGGAAAAAATGGCGATTTTATACGCGAAGTACGCGAGATACGCGTCTGGTGTGGCCGCACCTTCAACTTGCAAATGAAGGTTCACCTGCTGCCTTAAAACTGCAAGTTAACTCAATTTAAGATTACCTTTGTTTCAACTCTGAAAATAAAGTTCAAAAGGTTGATTATACTACACTGTTCTAGTTGTCACAATGTTGTTTTTTAAGTTGTCAAAGTTGACTTAACTTTTAATCACTTGTAATCATAACTTGATACCATTAGTTGAAACAAAATATAATTATACATCATTGATACATGAAAACTTTTAATCACATCTTGTTTAAACTTGATACTGTGAGTTAAAACAATTTTTTTTTAAACATTATCAATACAATAAAATTCTTTAGCTAGTAAAACAAACAGATATTTCATTATTATTGTAACTCACAGTTCTGAGTTAAACTAACTTAGCCGTATTTATACGACTCCCCATTTAAAGTTAAGAGGATTAAAATTCTAAATTTGTTTCAACTTGCATGGTAAATGACAGAGCTTCACACTGAATTCTTGCATTTGTCCAAGAACATTTATTTTATAAATACATTTATATAAACTTTAACAGAAGTTAAAGGTTTTAACATGCCGTACCCAATGTATGTCTCTGTAATCTACAGAGGGTGGACTTGCAGACAGACATGACAGTCAGACAGAGGGTGGACTTGCAGACAGACAGACAGACAGACAGAGGGTGGACTGACAGCGAGACAGAGGGTGGACTCGTAGAAAGAAAGAAGGTGAGGTGGGGTTGAACAATGACGTATGTGAGATAGTAAACAGATAATCATAAAATCTCGACATGAATATGAACAATGTGGAACATTGATACATCTTAAACATGTCTTTGCATCAAAACAGGCCTCACTGAGGTTGACAACCGAGAGTGCTGAGGAAAGGGGGACAGATGGGCAGGTGTCATAAGAGGCAAAAAGTGAGATAACCGGTCCATATCGTCATATGAACAAAAACAATGGTGTACATTATAAATACTTACTTACTTATCCTCACTTACATTTGTGTTAATTTAACACAATTTTAAAACTGTGAATGAGAGAATAAGTATGGCGAAGTTGTACAGAGGAAAAATGTGGTATACGCAGAGCTTTACAAAACATCAACATCCACTTCTAAAAGATTCTTTAACCACAATTCGAAACAAAAGTTTGTTTTCATTATACCTCAAAATGTTTTGCACATTTAAACTATTTTAGATTTTTCAACAATTTCAGATTTTTCAACTTCACAAGTGACACATTTGTCACGCATACCTGACTTGTGCTGAACAAACTAAGCCGATGAAAACCTGTATGCTAGTGTAAAGAACAAGGCAAGCTTCCCAAATAACTGCTGCCTCCTAGTAGTTGCTTGACAAGTGCATTTCTTTGTTTACATGCGATATCTAAGCAGTTTATTTCTGAGTCCATGGATTCTGGGTGAACATTGTTCCGGTTTAATGTTCATGACAACCCTCTGAAGGAACTCAAAAGAATACTTCATATTACGTGGGTACTCAAGGTTTAGGCAGTAGATTGCACCCAGTAACATGGCAAAGCCTGTGGACACATCTCGGAGGTCATGTAGGATAATCTTCTCCTCTACTACCAGAGCCACGTTGAAAACATCCAATGGAAATGCATCATGCAGAGGGCCTTCGTGTCCAATCAACAGTCCAACTTGCATCCCGCTCATTAGCACGTCAAGGGTTTCACCATGAGCCTGAAAACATAAAGACAAAAAAACACATCTTAACTGACTGACTTAAACATCACTGCTAGGCTAATAGAGAAAGGCTACAAATGTCTTTGACATTAATTGAGTGAGTGTTGTCATTGCCTTTCTGAATGTTCATTGTTAAGCCCAAATAATAAAACAAACCAACAGTAATTTTGGCCACTAGGAGGAGCTAAACTGAGAGAAAATGTACTGAATGTTCTCTCAGAAATGGTTTCTCAAAAATGTAGTATATTCTGATTTTAAGTATGAACAAGAATTCAATGTTATATACATTGCATTTGAAATGAAAGAATGATTATAATAGACTATGCATCACACAGCTACATGCACATGGACAGAAACTCCGGGACACACCTCTTAACTAGCATATAACATGTGGTCCAAAAAAATAAATCTAGGATGCAGCCCACTACTTTATCATCCCAGCAAACCCTTCTCTGATATACTATACTACATACTAAGCTATTTTAAAAAGTAGCCTAATGTGATAAGTTAACATTACATTATTTAAAAACAATATAAGTCTGGATATTTTATTACATATTGGGTAAGTTACTGCATTTTAGGTTTCATTACATTTTCAATTTAAATTAAGGGCACATTTCATAAATTTTTCACTCATTTACTATTTTATTTGTAAAAAATTACCCCTTACGACTTATAAAAATGAAAAATGTTAAAACAAAACAATGTAATATAAAATGTGTAAATACGGTGTGTAGGTTCAATATTTCTAATGTGAAGTTTCAGCTTGACGCTCCGTTTTCCCTTCGACGCATACCTCATCCAATATCCACGATAATAATCCACCGGACCACGACGTGATGTTTTAAAGGGTTTACTTGTCCAACGCAAAATACAAAAAACAATCCTTTTCCACAATGAGGTTTCTAATTAGAGGTACGAGAACGAGAGAGAAATTGAGAGGTCAAAAAACTGTGTGGCTCCAAGCTTGTTATCCTGACAGTAAGACCGGTAGTTAAAAACAATTAAGTTCCTGTCACACTTCAAAATAAAGTGATTAAATGTGCGCGTACACCGAAAACATTGCAAGTGAATTACAAAATAAAATTATATGCATTCAAAATTAACACATTTAACTATTATTATATTTACTATTATTTCACTTATGAAAATCCAACTGTCATTGTAAAATATGAACTTAAATAAAGCGAATAGGCATTTAGGCGCCTATACGGTGTCTTACATCACACATCCTGATTATGTCAGAGGAATCTTCTGCAAGGTAGCATGGAAGACCAAGTAGGACAGCTGCTCTTTTGTTTTGGTTCGTGTCCTACAAGAACAAGACAAGAGTTTGTGAATAAGATATCCAAGCCAGAATACTAATTTTAGTACATTAACAAGAAATGATTTCTGTGCAGTACATACCTCCTTTTGAAGACAACTGAGAACACTGCTCAGGCGCACACTCCTGCCTGATGCAGCAGCTTCTCCGTACATCTGTAGAACACCTGGCACCAAGGCATCAAGTCCATCCAGGAATGACTCCAGCAGGTCTTTGGTGACGATTCTACTGAACTCAGCAATGAGCTGAAACCAATAATAAAACAGCAGAGAAAAAGGCAATGAGTGAGGGAAAAATAAGAGCAGCTTAGAGCTCTAAGGGACACACAAAAAACACAAATATGATTGAAACATATAGTGCATAGTTTGACTACCTAAAACAACAAAATATAGGATTTCTATGCTGTACTCAGTTGGCAAAGAATTACCTGTCTCTCACTAAACAATGCAGGCCATCTGTCCTTGACTGCAGAAATGAGTGGCTCGTCACCAATGATCTCTTGTCTTCGCTGGGAGAATGTTGCAGTCATCAATTCATCGAGCAGGTGCAAATCTGGCTCTCTCTTCTGCACTTCCAAAAGCATGGTCTCACGATCCTTCTCTGATTTAACAGTACTTTGTCCATCAGGTGGCTCTGGTAAGTAGTTGATCTCTCCCTTTTTTGCCTTCTTGACTGGCTTGGTGTTTCCCTTTCTTTTTCTTTTATTTACAAGAACTTCAGGGCATCCAGCTGCCATCATCCTCTGACGGTAATTGCCCATCTTGAATATCAGGCTGAATCTCCAGCAGTACCATCCTTTACCTGAACCCGGCTCCCTGAGACAAGGATGCTTTTCAACAAGAGCTTTGGCTACGCTTTCTAAATTGTCTTTACTTGGATAGCAAGTGATTCTGGTTATGCTATCAGCCAGTCTGTCCAGTATTTCACTCTTCACACTCTTTGAGATGACCATCACAGCTCCATCCTTGGCATAGGCATCATTTGCTACCCTCAGCTGAAACTCAACGTCATGGGAGAAATCTGAAATAACAAAGTGATCAGGCCATTCTGAAGAATCACCACTACCAGGGGGCTCGGGGCTTGCACTATTCTGGGAACTAAGGCTTGCAGTATCTAATGTCGAGTCAGAAACTGGTTCAGAAAACGTGAACAGAACTTTCAGTGTGGCTCGTTCAGTTGGTAGGTCCTTGATGTCTGTCAAATTGCAGAGCTCATTCCCAAAGTCTGGATCTTCAAACTGTAAAAGGAACTTCCCACGGAGGCCCAGAGTGTTGCCCAGAACTAGACATAACTCATCAACTGATGGGGGAACCTCCTGTAGGGTGACACGTCTTATTTCCTGAGGTGAGACGATGACTCTGAGAAGCATCATTGATGAGATACCAAGAACTGAAACACAGTGAACAAACAAGAAAACGCAGCATTAGACAGTAAATAACATAAATCTAAAAGAAGCTGTGAATGGAGTTAAAACAGCAGAGAGATTACAACAGATAGGGAGGGTGAATTCAGAGATCAGGTAGCCATTTCTACGCTACATCGTTATATAGCAAATAGTGTCGTCTAACCTTTTAAGTGCAGTTTATATCCCGTTATGTGGTCCAAAGATTAAGAATTTGTTTAAATGTATGACAAACCAACCCAATCAAATATTACCTTAATGTAACATGAATGTCCTTGGAGTGACGAGCAGCTTTTCCTCAACAGGGTATGCAGCAAGGGGAATGTAGTCATTCAGACGGTCCGGATCAATGACCACAATTGTTGCAGGATCTCTTCTGGCGAGCTGGTAACACCTGAGATGCTCTTGGAAGGTCGCTGTGAATAGTTCAGTAATGAATGATATGCAACCATCCACTACACAGATCTCCAATACTCTCCCAAAATCTGGCAGTCCACACGTATGTCCAACTGAGAGTACCATGCCTTTAGAATATTTTGTCCCATTCAAGTAAGCAATGGAGGTGAGTGAAACAGAGTCCAGACCTTCAAACTTATTCCATACAGCCTCTCTGATTGCAGCATCTAGGATGCCCACAGACACAACTGATACTCGTCCAGTCTCAATGCTTGGCTTGAAAATAGTTGGCATCTCCAAGTAATATGACAACATCAGTTGATGTCTTGTGGCCAACGTGTGCAGAATATTTTTGAAATTGCCAGTATTGTGAACAATTCTTTTAAAAAAAGAATGTTTTGCCTCAAATCGTATTGTCCAGAACTCAATTAATGGTCCAAATTTCTGAATCAGAACAGGATAATGTTCAAGATAATGATGTTTCGGGCGTAATTTAGTACCAGGAAATAATTCTAAGAGCAACTGTCTGTGGTCAGAAATTTTGGCTTGTAGGTAGCACAGGGTTTCTGTTGTGAATGAGGGGCTTGATAACACCTCCACAATGTCTTTCAGTTCAAGGATCACAGACCAAGTCTTTTCACCCTCTGGAATATGATGGCCAATCAACAGTGGAAGAAATCTCAGAAGTGCCCAGTTCTCGTGTCCGTTGCCACCAATTGTTCTTTTTTTTGAAAAGGTTGTTGGTATTTTCTGAGGCCTGTCAGTTTTGTCAGAAAACTGAAAAGAAAATGATGCTATTCTATCATTCAATGTGAAATACTTTTTAGCAATAAGATCTGAAAGACATATGCATAGTTCCACAGGTACAATTCCCTCCAATAAATCGTGCAGAAAATCAGGTGGAAAACCTTTTGCAGGATGAAAGTGGGCAAGTCTGCTTAAAGGACAGTTTCTCTTCAAACCATGAACACACGAGGCATCAGTTGTGTTAAGCACATTAATGGCTTCATCAAACAGTTCTGGTGTTCTCAAAGTAAATGCCCCACTTCTGACATCATGATGCTGAATATCTTTAAGGTTAGCCAAACAAAATCTGCAAAATTTCTCCACGTTGAAAGACTCTTGGTATCCAGCAAGGGAGTGTGCACCTAAGTTATCGGCAGACACATACAAAACAGTACCTTTGACACAAGACCCAAGTCTTTTCACAAATACACCAGTCGTCTCTAAATGCTGAAGGTCTCTAATCAGAGGCTCCAAAACTTTGCTGTAACCATATTGTTTTATATGTACAGTTTTGCACAATGCAGCTAGATAAATTGATGATAATGTTGATCTAAGTCTTATGGGTAAGTTAGCTATCACCCAATATATACCACACAATTTATGTTTCTTTCTTGAAGTTCCCAATGGATTACAGATTTCAAAATCATCAATGTATAAGCCAAGAGCTATGCCTAATCCTTCAGCAAAAAGTTTGTTTTCTTTAAAGTATTCACCATCTTGAAATGAGCAGTAATGACCTTCCTGTCCATTGGATCTCTGTAATGTCTCTACAATCTCACTTCTTTCCAACAACTTACTTAACAAATCTAAAATAGGAACATAAACAAATGAATGATTTTTTTCTTGTGGATTTAGCACATATTCAACCGGTTCAATCACTGTAAAAATCTTTCTGTAAAATGACTGCCTTTTACGTTCTGTGCCCAAAGGCCCTGCTCTTGAAAGAAATTTGAGTGGGTTCAACGATTGTATTTCATCAGACAATGATGTAACAACAGAGGCATCAGCTGCACAGTTATTTTCCTCCAAAACTTTCTCTATAATTGTTTTAATATTTTTATAGGCAAAGTCTCCAATGTCAAATAACTCATCAATTACTTCCTGTACTGCAGAATTTGAAACATGCAGAATTGTTTGCATACGGATAAATAAAGATGCCAACTGACGTTTAATTGACTCTCCATTTTCAAGAGGAGGTACACCCTCGGGTACTGAATCATATGAAGTTGATGCCTCAGTCCAAGAAACATAATCCTCTTCTAGCACTGCATCTGTAAGTGCATCGTGTACAAAAAGCTCTGGTCTGTTTAACTGTTTAAGGTGGACAACCTATGATAGCGACTTCTATGAGAAGTAAATGTTGAAAGTACATTGGACTTGAAAGAGCAACCTGCAAACGGACATTTAACTGTTTCCCTGTTCCTCAAATGAGTCTTCAGATGGGCACAATATTTGATAATGTTACTAGGCTCTGAGAATGTACACAAATCACAGCATAACTTGGTCACAATTTTATGACCTTTTGAATGTTCTTTCAAGTGGTTTTTAAGTTCAGTTTGGGTTTGAAATGTGTTCAAACAGTCTTGATAAATGCAGACAAGGCCTGAACACCTCCGGTGATGTCCATGATGCTCTTTAAAATGCTGTATTATTTTTCCTTGGCCACTGGAGGAAAAGGCACAAAACTTACATAAACATAACATTTATTTAGACAACTAGTGGTTAAGAACAGTTATCTATTAACTACAAAAAAACAACAACTATAAACCAATATTCTATGTTATTTTGAATTACATTTAGTTTATTGGATTACGTTTAGCTAACACTTATGCAGTATGATTCAACAACCCTGCAAGAATTAAAACCTTTATGGTGTTTAAAATATTCAGTTTGGGTTTGTTATAAGTAGTGTTGCTGTTAATTTTGAAGACTGTAAATTGTGATGTTGAATATTACATTATAAACTGAATAAAACAAAAACACAAATCAATATTATTATTCAATTCATCAGTAGTGCCAACATGAGTTAAGTAGGCTCTAAAACCTCCAACCTGTTGATAATGATTAGTTAGTTAAGCATTTAATATCCTATCCTTCCTTTCCTACCTCTCTGACTAAACATTAAAATAAATATATTTTACAATCTGTTCAACTCAATGGTTTAAACTGGTAAACAGCCCTGTGCCATCACATATCCTCTCCTCTGTCATCAGCCTAATCCTCTGTCAACCAAAGTAATAATTAAACTGTTCTCAGACACTTAACGTTAGTTAAAACAATATATTTTGTATCTATAAATGACGTTCATTTTCAGTTAATTCATCAAATTGCAAGCTGTCATGGGTAGATGTGTTCGAGCGACTTGAACTAGGTGGTAAACACTCAGTCGTGACGTGAATTTAAACCGCGTTGACGCGGCACGCAACCCCTAATACAAACACAAGACGAGACGAACATTTACGCTGTGTTAACATGTAACTAAACTAAATAAACGGACATGGAATTTAACAACGACATACTTGTTTGAGTGGTTATTGCAAAAGAACAGGTGACGTTAATGGTAAATGGTATTAAACAGAAAGTTGTAATGATGGTACTTGCAAGATTATAATAAACTGCCGTAGCGCGTATGATAAATGATATGGTTGATAAACGATTTGAAAACAGTATGAAGATAACGGAACACATAGACAAACACACAGGCAACATTTACACTCAGTCTCTTAATAATTTCCTGGGTAGCGTATCGCTACCGTGACGGAAGCTATGCATCCCGTCACACAAGCTCCATCTGTCTGTTTAAAACATACCGAGGGGACCGCGGGAAAAAAAACAGCGCATGCTGCTCATCAGGGACGTGCACAGGAATTTTGAGGGGCAGTTGCTCTGACCTGAAAAAAGGGCACCCCCCCCCCCTCCCATGCAGCTCTTTAACCCTGTACTTTCTAGCATGGTCCTCTCATATATGGTGATCAGCACTTAGGCCTACCTTCCCTATGTGCCTCCTCCTGGTCACATTTTCCTAGTGTCTGGAGGCTTGTGGCTGCTCCTCATCTTAAATGTAATGTAATTATGAAAAATTGCCATTAGTAGGCTAAAATATGAGTCTGATTAATTTATCAATTAGCCTACACAGTATAATTTTTTATCACTATGCAAAGTCTCTGTCCCACCTGCTGTTTGGCTTTTTCGTAGCCAACCCTGTAGTGATGTGCTCCTCTTTGCTGCCTCCTTTAGTTGTCTCTCTCTCTCTCCTGAATCCTTCTCTTTTCACTGGGCATTTCGGCTTCACTTAACAATAACAAACAATACCCAAAATAGTGATAAGATTTAGGAATGAACCATTTTGAATGAAAGAATTCATGTGATGCATTACTTCCATCATTTATTCTTCTTGTTAAAACGAAATGTTAGAAACTAACTATCAGCAGATATGTAGCTTAGTTTGCCTACCAAAAAAAAAAGTGTAGACTATAGTGATAACGGGCTGCTTGTCTGCAAGCTAGCTAGCTGTCTGATTATTTAGGCTAAACGTTACATGGCAAACTGAGCCTGGATTTATGAAGATTGTAATTCATTTCATAAAACGTGATGATGATTGTTTGTTTGTTATACATCTCAAATTCACCTTTTCCGACAACATCAAGGAAGTCGTCTCACAGGTGCTGTCACACTAAATTTGTACCGGCTGGCAAATTTGTACCGGGCGCGTCATCCATACGAAATCCATTCCAAACCTGCCTGCAACAGATGATCGCGTCGTCCGTTGCCGGGCAGGTTTAAAAAAACATTCGCGCCCATGTTGCCAAAGACGAAATAACATAATACAGTTAACGTATCGCTAGATAACACTTGTTTTTACTTTATATTTGTATTGTATTTCATTGTTCAATCAAATTTAGCAAGTAAACTGAGTGTTTAAAGCAAGTCAAGGACGAAATAGCACAATACAGATAACGGATCGCTAGATAGAAGGTTCACGAATGTTCGTGAACCTTTCACGTCATTCACGCGATCGTCCGTTGCCAGACAACGGACGACGCGATCATCTGTTGCCGGGCAGGTTTGGAATGGATATGTATTGATGACGCGCCCGGTACACATTTGGCAGCCGGTACAAATTTAGTGTGACACCGCCGGTGTTCCGGTCGCGTGCAGCGCTGCAGCTACGTAAAGCAGCTTTCACACGCCGCGCGGCAACTCGCCGCCTCCATTCATTTCAATGAGGGAAGGGCGGCAGAGGGGAGGCGGCAAAAGCGGCTGTTGCCGCGCGGCAGAGTTTGCCCTCCCCCTACTGACTTTCACTCTCAGTGCCCGAACGGAATTGAAGGAGGCTACGCTTACTTTATGAAATGTTTCGAGTGGCGATTTTTTTTATCTAGGCCTACATGAAATTCTGCATCCATTAAATGAATATAAAATAAAAAAAAAATTCCTCGGAAGGGCAACGTGAGTCAAGGAGGGCATATGGGCAGTTGCCCAAGCAACCTGAGCAACCCCCCTGTGCACGTCCCTGCTCATTATTAATTATCTGCATAATATCCATGTTAAAACAACTTTACTAAATGAATTGGAGTAACTAGTCAATATAAAATACAAAGTGAGCAAAGCACGAGCACGAAGTGACAGCAGCCCCAACACGCAGCCTCAACCGTTAGGTGGCTAACTAGCAAACTAGCTAACTCATGTCGGGCTCGAATAAAAACGAATGTTGCAGTCACATTTTCCAGGCTATTAAAAAAGCACAACCTACACATTTAACGTTATTACGTTACTACACATGAGGTTAATGTTAAAAGACTTAATTAGAGATAATTAAACTCACCAGCTGTTCCTCAGCCTCGTGTAAAGAAATCTACTTCGACACGTTCACCACTCGTCACTTCGGTCCCCGCGTCGTGTTACTCCGCCTCGGTTCTAGGCCGTTGTCAGGCATAGTCTCTTCCCGCGTATCGAAGTAGTCCTTCATTTACTACAAAGTGTCTGTATTTCGATATGATATATGACTTATCTGCGGTGTTTAAATTATTCTGTTCATGCTTCAGCCTTGCCATGAATTAAATAAGACAATTAAACTCATAAGTCCAAATATTAATTTTGCAGCTCTCATTGGCCCACTCCCGCCTTTTCCCCCACGCCCCGCCCCCCCATCTGATAACTTTGAAACCCAAGTTCAATCAACACATACTTATCTGATAACATTTTCAAATAGTCAACACAATTAATAACAGTAAGTTCTACTTTTTAAAACTCACGCAGATGAGTTCAAAATCCAAAACTTGTTAGAGCTCTTTGTGTTAAAGAGAGGAAGTAAGTGGACTTAACTAAACGGAGCTGTCCTGTTTTACAGTGTGGGCACCTTTCTGGCCAGTTAAGGACACCTTACATGTATAGTTAATAAAATATTGAAAACACTTGCACACCATCAAAAAAGAGCCAAGATAAATACAAAGCAATAAAAACAACAACACACACATTACATAGAATATGCCAGTTTGAAGATGTGGGTCTGTGGACCCCATGGATGACAGCCGTGCAGGAGGTGTGGTGAGGAGCATGGAGGAGGAAGAGCGGAGAGTACCGGTAGGGCTGTAGTTCTGGAGGAGGTCAGAGATGTAAGGGTGGGGGGGGGGTGGGGGGGGGGCATGTTATGGAGAGCTTAAAAATCAAGGAGGAGAGTTTCATACAGTACAAGTGACATGTAAATATATATGCAGTTTTGTGTTTGAACACTGAGTGGAGCATTAGCAAAGGAAATGCTTATAGTTAATCACCTGGGGAGATACAGGTGTGTTTTACCTTTATGTTTGTCACTTTTGTAAAAGAGCTGGAGTAATGGAATAAGATGCAGCTGGGTAGGCGCTGAGAGGTGATGCATGAGGCATGATGGTGGCACGGCAGACAAGTAGAGGAGCATGATGGACTGGGATCTGATGAGGAAACAAAAAAGATTATCTAACTTAAGATAAAATATACTCTGAAGTTTCCAGTTTCTGCAAACAGAAGAGAAGGGGTTTAATTAAGGCTTTGTATCATTAATAAGATAGACTGACAAACAATCAATAACAAACAAAAAAATATAAAAGGCCTGGCTTAGTTTAAAGCCCACTCACCACGTCAAGGTGCAGGCCAAGAGTGGGAACATAGAACAAAGACTCACATCACAAACTCAGACAGTCACAACATGTATATGAATACGAGACACAATAGAACAAAGACTCACATCACAAACTCAGACAGTCACAACATGTAGAAAACATATAAATACATGAAACATGCATATAAATACGAGACCAAAGACTCACATCACAAACTCAGACAGTCACAACATGTAAAAAACATATAAATACATGAAACATGTATATACAAGACCATAGACTCACATCACAAACTCAGACAGTCACAACATGTAAAAAACATATAAATACATGAAACATGTATATACAAGTCCATAGACTCACATCACAAACTCAGACAGTCACAACATGTAAAAAACATATAAACATATGCAACATGTATATAAATACGAGACAATAGAATTTATTTTGTTTTATAGAGGTTACAGAGGTCACTGATCGGATGTGCTGTTCAAAAAGAAATGTACTATTCAACTATGCCTTGTGCTCCGTTATGCAAGCTCCAAGTCTACAATTGAACAATGTCTTTGTGCAGTTTTGAGTGCTTTGTGCCAACTTGTGCTCCGTCATGCAAGCTCCAAGTATTACACTGAACACTAAACTGTACAAATCCGATCTTATTGGCTGGAGGGTGGTTTGAGATATGCTCTACATGTTCCACTGTTGACAACAATTATCTTATTTTCTAAATCTTATTTACAATTTTTGCAAGGTTTCAATTTATAGTATAAAATAGTTCATATTTTGACATGGTTTAATTCCAATTGTTAAAATTAGGGGTGGGGGAATTTTTGGTATTACGTATGTTTGCTATCTATCTGTCTATCCTTCCCAGTAATGTGGTTTACTGGTGATGAAAATGGATGAGCTTTGTGAATTTATGTCTAACAGAGTCCTTATGCAGACTCTCTGTTGCCTGTCTTGCCAGATGGTTCATCCTTATTTTACAATATAAAGAGGATGCAATTTTCACCAGAAGATGTACGTGATTGTCCTCAACAGTGGTTTCGAACATGTGGTTGGGCAGGTCTGGGAACAATGTCTTACCAGCACTGTATTCCAGTACTTGAATGACAATGGCTGCTGTTATACCATGTCCCTGTGGGAGTTTGCCGGAAGTTGTTCTCAAAATTCTCTGAAAGCAACGCTCCGACGCCCTGCACACAGCAACTATCCCGTCAGATGGTTTGGACAAACCTCCACGATTCTTCAACAGAATGAAGGGATGTACGGTGGATGAAGAAAGAGCGTCGGCGCAATGCCTGCAGGTATGCCTTTCCTTTAGCTTTTTGACCACAAACCCAGCAATGTAGTTGATTGCAGCATCCTTGTAGTCAGACAAAGTATCAACATTTGGGCAGAGCTGGTATTCATGGTCAGAAAGCTCCACAGGCTTCAGATCAAACCTGCGCAAGGTGTTTGCTGCAGCAGGTGTGACATCCATGATGGTGGTATTATCACGGAGGATGCAGTTGCCTGTTCCTGTCTTTACTTGGGACTTCAACAGAAGACGCTTGTAGGCAGCTGTAAACTGTCTTGATGTGGGATTGTTGTTGCATCCACCACATGCTCTCAGACAGGAGAATAACAGCTCAAGGTGATCTTGGCTCAGCTTGTAGGTGAGGAGGTAACGGCAAGGTGCATTTGGCTGGATGACCACTTCAAGGAAAATATTCCATGCACTTGCGCAACTGGCAATAAAGCCAACTACACACGTTTTCCTGGGGCCTAAATGCACCAGCTTGCCTTTGCTGTCTTTCAGTTCCAAGAGTGACCTTTGAGCCTTTAGCAGGATTTCCTGTACCTGTTCTTTGTTGGATGTCCTCATTGGGGCTTTGGACCCCTTCCCCAAAGGGTTCCTGCTGTTAAGGACATCGAAGGCGGCATCAATGATTCTCAGGAACTTCACTGTCTCCTCGCACCCGCTGAACTGTGGAAGATGCAACTGTGTGTTACAGTACTCAAGAGCATCTGCTACACTGCTGATGAACACCTAAGCTGCAAGTTTCACCTTCATCTTCTGTTTCTCCCACCGTACATGAGCCATTTTTAACTTGTTTCCAAATCGTAGTCCCTCCATCTCTTGAAGTTTATTCAACTCCTCAATGTATTTCCAACGGATTTCTCCGTTTGGAGTTTGGAGTAAACCCCCGTCAGCCAATATGTTTCTGATCAGCTTCAACATATGGCAAACATCCAGCAGCACATGGAACAATGGTGATGGGTCAGCAGGATGTGCAAAAGAGGATCTCATGTTATTGACATCCAATTTTGCTCCCAGGGCTCTCATCATGGAAAAGTGGCATGATGGTCCATCGCACGTCAAGGAGACTGTACGAACTCCGGTGGCATGGAGTCGATGAAGGCATTCCCTGATGATGTTGGCACGCTCTTCACCATTCATTCCATCAATGAGGAAATAGGCAACAGGGATTTTCCAGGAGTCGTTGACGGCTACAACCATGAGGACCAAGGCATCTTTGGCTGGTGGTAGACTGTCATCAACAGTGCCACAGCCAAGGTCCAAATATCCATGGAATCTTCCAGCTGCATATTCCACGTGCTTTCGAATGGTCACTTCATCCAACATGAGAGCACACAAGTTCTCCTTTCCTTCAACTTTTCTGTTCTGCACATGACATGCAAGAGCAGAAAAGGCAGGCTTTGTAAAACCGGGATCTGCAGAAATGTGGCTGTACCACGTCCGGATGGTTTCGGGGTGAGGCAGTACAAGGTCAAAAACTTTACGCACAAAACTATAAGCTTTGGCGGAATAGAAGTGCAGAGTCAATCGCAAATGAACGCAACTCCTCCGACACTTTCGATCTTTTACCTTGCACCTTTCTGGAGAGCAAGGTCTTATGGACTCCACTGAAGGAGTTCTCCAGCATCTCTGCACAGCTACTAGAAATGAGCAGCTTCTCCTTGACAGAAGTGATGACCTGAGTTAAGCAGGAAACTTTTATCTTCAATTTCCTACTATTCTGCTGCACCAATCTAAGTTTTTTTCTAATAGATCCCAGTTTATTTTCAGCCTGCCTTTTGAAGGATAGAGGAGATGTCTGCACTGCATAATTATGCTCAGCGCTGTCTGAAGCTGTGGCTTCAGAAACATTCACCTATACCTCATCGACTTCATCAACATCTAAAGAGACTTGGCAGTAATTGTGCTCTTGATTCATATTACTTAACTCTGCCCTTACCTTACAGGGTGCTCCAGGGTTGCCGACAAGGATATTTCAAAGTCAAAAAAACAATAGGAAGGAATACTATCAGTTAGTAGTTAGTTAGTAGTAGCTTAGCTTGAGGTCATTGATATAGTAGTACAAATATTATTAGTGCAATTTCAAGTCAATAATCATCTACTTTTTTTTTTTTTAATCCTGCCTCCTCTAAAAAGACACCCGTCTCTTGTTGTGCGAATCACTTTGAGCTGCATTCTATGTCATGAAAGGTGCTACACAAATAAAGTTAAGTATAAGGACAATTCAATTCGACAATTCAATTGCATATGTATATCAGCTTGTAATGAGGAGGTAACGGCATGGTGTGTTTGGCTGGATGAAAATATTCCATGCACTTGCAATAAAGCCAACTACACAAGTTTTCCTCAGCATTCTTTAATATGTCCATGATTCTGTTAATCTATGGAGGACCACAAGTGTCACGGAAAAAGTAATAAAGAAATAGATTCAATAATAAAGTAATTCATTATTTGATCTTTTAATGGGCAATAAAAGAGGAATTAAAAAAATATATTTACAAATTAAATATTAATCCATCAATAAGTAGCTCAAATTAAAAACAACATAAAACTGTCAATAAGTACATCATTTAAAAATACATTAATGAATTCACAAATAAATGATGCAATTAAAAAATCGATTTGAAAATGCAGTTTAAAAAGAGAAATAAATAACTGGATTCACAAATTGAATTAAGAATACAGATTTTAATCAGGCATTTAAATAGATGATTTCCCTTGGCATTTGCATTTCCATTTCCCCGCTGCTTTTCCTTTTCCTATTAGCTATTCGATTAGCTTAGTCATTTAGCCTCTCCATTTAGCTTTTCCGTGACACTTTGGTCCTTGCGCTGGTAAGATGAGGTAAAGCAATGCAAATTAGCCATGTAACAAGCTCTCTGATTGGCTATCACCTGTCATGTCATATGCAGACGTATGATGTGGGAAGGAGAAGGTGGGTTTTTTTTAAGCACTAGATGGAACTAAATGGAAGAAACACGGAATAACACAATAAATGCCATAATTAATTTGGCTGACTATGTCGACAGTAATGTTCCAATTGACTGACTATGCTCTAACGAGGTTGCTTCAGCTAAGGGAAAACTTGGAAGCATCCAGCTGCCATTTAGAGGACGCTGTTCGGGCCAAGTTTGATGAGGTGGAGCATTGCTGCATTGCTGTGCCTGTTTATACTAGCCATTACGGTAATAGCGTCTCAGAACTAGTTTAAAATAAAAGCATTCGTCTGGTACATACAAAAAGACAGTCAATAAAAGCAAATACTATCAAAGGAAGTGTACGGCCGTTGTGATATTTACTTTCAAAATAAAAGCCCACCAAACATTCCAATATGAGACATATTACATACGATTTTGGATTAAATTTAAAAGAAAACGCACTGTTATTCCAGACTCATTCGACGTCAGGGTCATAGTTCACAACCCCATAGTGATACCCAAGAAGTTTCAGGATATTCTGATGTGTAGTTTCAAAATAAAAGCCCAACAAACATTCCAATACAAGACTTATTACATATGATTTTGGATTCGATTTAAAAGAAAATGCCCTGTTATTCCATGCTCATTTCAATTCAGGGTAAACAAACCCAGAGAAGCCCAATCCCTATGAGAGCTCCCCATCGTACGGCCATCCGGAGGCGACAGAGCTGTTGGCCGTGATATTATCTATACAATTATAATATATTATATACTATTATATATAGAGCTCCGGGAGTCGCAAACTGCAACAATCACTTTCTCCTCCATGCCGCAGTTCACCCCGGACTGCACTGCACTGAGTTTGACGGCTGAACGCTGATTGGCTGTTACGTTACACATGTCACTCAGTTATCACGCTGTTGAACGCTGATCCACTACCTCATTTAACCATGGCAAGCATTTTGCACACTGGACCAAAGAATCCAGGGATCTCCTAAAAGGTCCTCGGCAGCCTGTGATGCATCTGAGGAAGCGCAAGTTAGAGTAGATGGAGGTAATACGTTTGCCTTTCATAGAATGCCTGGTCATAAACACAGATGATGGTTGCATTTACATTTGATAGATGAAAAAGTAGACATCGTGACAACAAGATTATTGGCTTTTATTAGTAACACCTATGCTTACCTTGCTACTTCCTGGAAAATTGGCTGCTGCAACATGGGTCCCTTAACCAGAAATAAATACCGGTAACATAATTAAAATAGGATGAACACACTATACTGACTTTTGCATGTAGAATAACTGCCATCAACAGTAAGACCTAGCCAGGCAGCGCCGCCTAGTGGCTCCGCTCAATTCTCATTTCGTTCCACCGCATACGAAGTGAAAGCGGATGGTCATATCAGGCTAAGTAAGACCCCCCTCACAACATACACAGCACACTGCCCCCCCTACCCTGTCATTACCAGCAAGATCCCCCCCCCCATCATATACCAACCCGGTATCACGCAATTGCGTGCTCCTGCGCACGAACGTTAATCTATTGAAGCGTGTTCCCGAGCACGATAGTCCGACTTTTTGCGTGTTACACAAAACGAAATGTAAACCAATGCATTCTGAATGGGAGTGTTCTAAGACAATTAAAGTGCTCCACAAAACGGTACGAGAGAGAGAGAAAGAGAGAGCGGGAGGGACACAGAGAGAGAGAGAGCGAGAGAGAGGCTTCAGAAAGGGTGTGCGCAGATAGTACAGTGCACCCTAATTATGTTTATGCCAAAACCTATATATATAATTAGGCTGTGGAAATTGCAATAAGTTAAGAACACAACTTCGCACGTTGAGCACACAGCCGTGTGACTCGTTTATTTTGTAAAAAAGAAAACCGGAAAACAAAGCGTGCTGAAGGTAAACAAATCCAGCATGGTCTGTGACGTCATGAGACGCACGTAATCCTTAGGGACCGCGATCCCTGAACCACCAAGAACGTAAATGACATGCAGTAAACAACAACACAATTGAAAGAACAACACATAACGAAATACTGTAGGTGAATTATGTTACGGTCACTACAAGGCTATAATTATATTATTTAGCATTATTTACACGTTAGTTGAAGGGGGGGGGGGGGGGGGGGGGAGGACACGTTTGTTGAGGGGGGGGGAGACACGTGTGTAGGGGGGGGCACGCTCGACAACGAGAGTTGGTTTTTATTGAACGAGACTTCAACACGGAACAGCTGCACGAAACGATGGTCACGTCACTCTCGGTGACGGTGTCGAAAATAATGAACACACGAACAATGTTAATAGAACAACACACAACCAAATAACATCCCGAACCCATTAACCTCACTTAATCCTAACAACAAAACAAGTTAACAAAAGCCCCATTTGTCAACTGAGAACCCCAATTCCCAGAATCCCCCGCGGCTCCGGAACACGGCGTAGCTTATATTAATCTTTATTATCTGAATGGGAAATGCAATATTTTAGGACAGATACACCATTAAACGCGTTTCTAATGACATTTCTAGCGAGAAATGTACATTTTCCTTACATAATCTTCAGTCAGTGAATGTGTATGATCTTTATTAATCTTTATTATCTGAATGGGAAATGCAATATTTTAGGACAGATACACCATTAAACGCGTTTCTAATGACTTTTCTAGCGAGAAATGTACATTTTCCTTACATAATCTTCAGTCAGTGAATGTGTATGATCTTTATTAATCTTTATTATCTGAATGGGAAATGCAATATTTTAGGACCGATTCACCGTTAAACGTGTTTCTAATAACATTTCTAGCGAGAAATATACTTTTTACTTGCATAATCTTCAGTCAGTGATTGTGTCTGATCTTTAGTTTTATAGTAATTAGGATTTGATCGGCTCGCTCGCATGTTTCAACGACGTCAGGTTGCTTTCGCTAAACTAGCAGCTCACGTGCTTCCTGCGTTTGTGTTATTAAACTGTTACTTTATGTAACTTTTAATGATATCATCTTGTTAGAAACACGTATATCTGAGAGCCAACCCAGTCGGCAAAAGCATACGTTGACAGTGTACTTTTCGTGAACACTGGATTACGTCGCATTTCAACATAAAATAGCGTGTTATACACACACACACACGCACGCACACGCACAGACACACACACACAAGCACACACAAGCACACACACGCACGCACAGACACACACACACACACACACACACACACACGCACACACGGTGCATTTCGCTGCTAAAACAACAACAAAAAAATATTATTACTTTCAAAACGTTGGCCAAAATGGCCAATAATATCATTTTTTATTTGGGATGCTTCTAGGACATTTTGGGTGGATTTTGAACGGTATGTGGGGGGCATGTTTTTTTGCAGGACCTGGCAACCCTGCGCTGTTGCCCGAGATCTGAATCCACCCCGGCGTGGTGCCGTCTCCTTTTGACCTTTTGACCCCAGACTTCTGGGGGAATAGCTGAATCAATTCATTAGTCAATCAGAAGCATGTAAATATCGTCCCGGTGGCGTAAGAGGACGAACAAGGTGTCCTTCAACATCTACGCTTCCAGGAGATTGCAACGGTGACACACATGAGCATATTCGAACATGTTTAATGGTAGTAATTAGCTGTCGAAATTGGAGGCCTTAATCAATACTGAGCAGCTATTGATTTGCTTCCCGATAAAGATTTGTCACAAATGACATGTTATTTAGCATCTACACGTTGAGCTGAGTCCAATGACACCAAGAACGACACTCTAGCTAATGGTAACATGTATTTTACATGGTACACCTAGGTCTAGGACATGATCTCGGTGTAGCAAGAGGCCGAGCTTGATCTCATTGGACTCAGCTTAACGTGTAGATGCTAATTAACATGTAATTTGTCAAAAATCTCCATCGGGAAGCAAATCTATAGCTGGTCATTATTGATAAAGGCCTCCAAAATCGACAGCTAATTACTACCCCGAAACATATTCAAATATGATCATGTGTGGCACTGTTGCAATCGTCTCGAAACGTAGATGTCAAAGGACACCTTGTTTGCTCTGTTGCACTACCGGGAAGATATTTTCATACTTCTAATGGATTGATTCATATTTTAAGGTTCTCGGAGTGAGACTTTAAGTGGCTGCAGCAGAAGTGTTGAGACGAAAGATGATATCAAGAGATTTATAGAATATTCCCATTCACATTATGATTCTTCGTCGTAACATCCGACCAAACATCCTTTACATTCACAGAGCGAAGATTATGAAAGTCCAGGCTCAGCAAGTGCTCCATCTCGTTGCACCTGCACCCAGCGGCTCGCTTGCAAGATTTTGGCCTGAAGTTCTTCCCTAGCCATCCAACATGCATATCTGAGAATCAGGCCTCTCTTTAATAATGACAAAAAGTTATGAGAGAAACACACATTAACTTTTTGTTATCTCATAAGCAGCGTGGTGCCGGCTCCTTTTGACCTTTTGACCCCCGACTTCAAAAACGTGGCCACAGGCCAGCTGTGTCTACACACCTTTAGCCACAAATGTACACCTCCATCCCACAAAAAATGGGGACTAGAAACTAACCTCTGTCTTATGTACATTTACTGTACTGTTGGAGGTCACGCCCCTTTGCCGACCTTTTCGAGATAGCTAGGGATGCTAAAATGTTTACACACATTTCCCGGGGTCCCGTGTACGACATATCCGAGATTTGGAGTTCTAGCCTTAGAGAAAAAAAGTTTTCCCAAATGGAGTGTAATTTGGACAAAGCCCCTCAGAAGTCTAGCCTGCAAGGCCTAATGGTTCAGAATGTGGTGGAAAAACAGTTTTTGAGATAGGAAGGTCCTACCGCCCTGAAATTTTAATACCTTATTCTAGGGCCTAACTGGGACCTCCGCACCGAAACTTGGCCCGGTCGGACCCCGAGGGCAGGAAGGGGGGGCCCTTCCTGCCCGAGACTTGGCCCGGTCAGACCCCGAGGGCAGGCCCCCCCTTCCTGCCCTCGGGGTCCGACCGGGCCAAGTTTCGGTGCGGAGGTCCCAGTTAGGCCCTAGAATAAACTGTTTTTCCACCACATTCTGAACCATTAGGTCTTGCAGGCTACACTTCTGAGGGGCTTTGTCCAAATGACACTCCATTTGGGAAAACTTTTTTTCTCTCAGGGCTAGAATTCCAAATCTCGGATATGTCGTACACGGGGCCCCGGGAAATGTGTGTAAACATTTTAGCATCCCTAGCTATCTCGAAAAGGTCGGCAAAGGGGCGTGACCTCCAACAGTACAGTAAGACAGAGGTTAGTTTCTAGTCCCCATTTTTTGTGGGATGGAGGTGTACATTTGTGGCTAAAGGTGTGTAGACACAGCTGGCCTGTGGCCACGTTTTTGAAGTCGGGGGTCAAAAGGTCAAAAGGAGCCGGCACCACGCTGCTTATGAGATAACAAAAAGTTAATGTGTGTTTCTCTCATAACTTTTTGTCATTATTAAAGAGAGGCCTGATTCTCAGATATGCATGTTGGATGGCTAGGGTGTTGGTCTGGGAAGAACTTCAGGCCAAAATCTTGCAAGCGAGCCGCTGGGTGCAGGTGCAACGAGATGGAGCACTTGCTGAGCCTGGACTTTCATAATCTTCGCTCTGTGAATGTAAAGGATGTTTGGTTGGATGTTACGACGAAGAATCATAATGTGAATGGGAATATTCTATAAATCTCTTGATATAATCTTTCGTCTCAACACTTCTGCTGCAGCCACTTAAAGTCTCACTCCGAGAACCTTAAAATATGAATCAATCCATTAGAAGTATGAAAATATCTTCCCGGTGGTGCAACAGAGCAAACAAGGTGTCCTTTGACATCTACGTTTCGAGACGATTGCAACAGTGCCACACATGATCATATTTGAATATGTTTCTGGGTAGTAATTAGCTGTCGATTTTGGAGGCCTTTATCAATAATGACCAGCTATAGATTTGCTTCCCGATGGAGATTTTTGACAAATTACATGTTAATTAGCATCTACACGTTAAGCTGAGTCCAATGAGATCAAGCTCGGCCTCTTGCTACACCGAGATCATGTCCTAGACCTAGGTGTACCATGTAAAACACATGTTACCATTAGCTAGAGTGTCGTTCTTGGTGTCATTGGACTCAGCTCAACGTGTAGATGCTAAATAACATGTCATTTGTGACAAATCTTTATCGGGAAGCAAATCAATAGCTGCTCAGTATTGATTAAGGCCTCCAATTTCGACAGCTAATTACTACCATTAAACATGTTCGAATATGCTCATGTGTGGCACCGTTGCAATCTCCTGGAAGCGTAGATGTTGAAGGACACCTTGTTCGTCCTCTTACGCCACCGGGACGATATTTACATGCTTCTGATTGACTAATGAATTGATTCAGCTATTCCCCCAGAAGTCTGGGGTCAAAAGGTCAAAAGGAGACGGCACCACGCCGGGGTGGATCCAGATCTCGGGCAACAGCGCAGGGTTGCCAGGTCCTGCAAAAAACGTGCCCCCCACATACCGTTCAAAATCCACCCAAAATGTCCTAGAAGCATCCCAAATAAAAAATGATATTATTGGCCATTTTGCCCAACGTTTTGAAAGTAATAATATTTGAGGGAATATTTTTTTGTTGTTGTTTTAGCAGCGAAATGCTGCGTGTGTGTGTGTGTGTGTGTGTGTGTGTGTGTCTGTGTCTGTGTGTCTGTGCGTGCGTGTGTGTGCTTGTGTGTGTGTGTCTGTGCGTGTGCGTGCGTGTGTGTGTGTGTATAACACGCTATTTTATGTTGAAATGCGACGTAATCCAGTGTTCACGAAAAGTACACTGTCAACGTATGCTTTTGGCGACTGGGTTGGCTCTCAGATATACGTGTTTCTAACAAGATGATATCATTAAAAGTTACATAAAGTAACAGTTTAATAACACAAACGCAGGAAGCACGTGAGCTGCTAGTTTAGCGAAAGCAACCTGACGTCGTTGAAACATGCGAGCGAGCCGATCAAATCCTAATTACTATAAAACTAATGATCAGACACAATCACTGACTGAAGATTATTCAAGTAAAAAGTATATTTCTCGCTAGAAATGTTATTAGAAACACGTTTAACGGTGAATCGGTCCTAAAATATTGCATTTCCCATTCAGATAATAAAGATTAATAAAGATCATACACATTCACTGACTGAAGATTATGTAAGGAAAATGTACATTTCTCGCTAGAAAAGTCATTAGAAACGCGTTTTATGGTGTATCTGTCCTAAAATATTGCATTTCCCATTCAGATAATAAAGATTAATAAAGATCATACACATTCACTGACTGAAGATTATGTAAGGAAAATGTACATTTCTCGCTAGAAATGTCATTAGAAACGCGTTTAATGGTGTATCTGTCCTAAAATATTGCATTTCCCATTCAGATAATAAAGATTAATATAAGCTACGCCGTGTTCCGGAGCCGCGGGGGATTCTGGGAATTGGGGTTCTCAGTTGACAAATGGGGCTTTTGTTAACTTGTTTTGTTGTTAGGATTAAGTGGGGTTAATGGGTTCGGGATGTTATGTGGTTGTGTGTTGTTCTATTAACATTGTTCGTGTGTTCATTATTGTCGACACCGTCACCGAGAGTGACGTGACCATCGTTTCGTGCAGCTGTTCCGTGTTGAAGTCTCGTTCAATAAAAACCAACTCTCGTTGTCGAGCGTTCAATAAAAACCAACTCTCGTTGTCGAGCGTGCCCCCCCCCTACAAACGTGTCTCCCCCCCCCCTCAACAAACGTGTCCCCCCCCCCCCCCCCCTTCAACTAACGTGTCCCCCCCCCCCCCCCTTCATGGGTCTGATTCGACGATTTCCCATGCTGATATCCCCGAAGATTCTCGGGCATCTTCGACAATTTGGCTATAGATTGTCTCATTACACGCTAAATAATGTAATTATAGCCTTGTAGTGACCGTAACATAATTCACCTACAGTATTTCGTTATGTGTTGTTCTTTCAATTGTGTTGTTGTTTACTGCATGTCATTTACGTTCTTGGTGGTTCAGGGATCGCGGTCCCTAACCCTGCGTTCACACCAAAAGATGCATTTGCTGCCCGAACGCGTTGACGCCTGAGTTTTGCGGCGCGTCAAATCAAGTTTTGCGGCGCGTCAAACTTTTGACGCGCGTCAAAAGTTGAAATATTTCAACTCGAGCAGCATTTGACGCGCCGCAAAATACGTGAACGCGCCCTTCGCCCGTGCCCGTCAGCGTGCACGGGCGAAGGGCGCGTTCACGTATTTCGCCGCAAATCAGATTTTGACGCGCGTCATATCAAGTTTTGCTGCCCGTTTTCTCGGCAGCAAATGCATCGGCAGTAAAGCAGCAACGCGTCTCTACATTCACTTTGAATGGGATCACGCGTCAACTTTTTGCATCTTTTGGTGTGAACGCAGGGTAAGGATTACGTGCGTCTCATGACGTCACAGACCATGCTGGATTTGTTTACCTTCAGCACGCTTTGTTTTCCGGTTTTCTTTTTTACAAAATAAACGAGTCACACGGCTGTGTGCTCAACGTGCGAAGTTGTGTTCTTAACTTATTGCAATTTCCACAGCCTAATTATATATATAGGTTTTGGCATAAACATAACTAGGGTGCACTGTACTATCTGCGCACACCCTTTCTGAAGCCTCTCTCTCGCTCTCTCTCTCTCTCTGTCCCTCCCGCTCTCTCTTTCTCTCTCTCTCGTACCGTTTTGTGGAGCACGTTAATTGTCTTAGAACACTCCCATTCAGAATGCATTGGTTTACATTTCGTTTTGTGTGACACGCAAAAAGTCGGACTATCGTGCTCGGGAACACGCTTCAATAGATTAACGTTCGTGCGCAGGAGCACGCAATTGCGTGATACCGGGTTGCATATACAGAGCTGCCACAACAGCTCTGCCCATCCTCAGTAACCCCCCCCCCCCCCCCACCTTTCATTCTACGTAAATTAGTCCCATGTCCACCCCACTCCCTTCTGTATCGAAACCACCATGTTGTATTCCTTTGAGTATGTGCCAAAGTAGTACCATTCACAATAAACATGAACATATCTGTTATAACTCTGACTTTGTAACTCTGCCTTTGTATTCTATCAGGCCATGAGCGTGGAAGAGCCAGACCCCAAGGTCAGTTTTCTTTTTTATCATCAAATAGCTTTCTAGTGCAAAAGATTCAGAAAATGCAAACAGGTTTGTGTTGCCTGTTTCAGACTTTGAGAATGGAGGAAGAGAACCAGTGAAAACAACGGTAACATAATTTACTATACATGTGTTTCTTGTTTATAAACATTGCGCCTGGGCACGCCAATCCGGGGCAGAAAGTCATCTACCATTATAGAATGACTATCAGAAAGCCCAGTTTAAATGTATTGTTTATTAGCTGTGGTTAGCCTACTAATCCCCCATCTATAGCCAGGAAGGCTTGCAGACACACCCTCAACATATTCCCAAACATACTTTTTTGTATATTTGAGCCTTTGTCTATCTAATTATTTGACTTTAAGATGAAAGCTGCTTTCTAAGGTGCTAGCTATGCTTACATTACTTTACGACCTGCCACATTTGAGATGCACACGTTTGAGATGCACACTGAACAGTCACAAAATACTCTATACTGTACAGGCTAGTAGATGTTGCTTGCTTCTTTCTGCCCCGAGTTTACACAGTGCAACAGTGATGACGTACCTGAGAAATCCATGTATTGAAGACCGGCAAATATATATAAAATGAAGGCTTGTGATGTGAACGCTATAATATGAAGGCTTTCTCATAACTATCCTCCTGTTAGTGACATTGTTCTTGTCTTGTTTCTATCAGTAACATTTATTTTAATTCATTGTTTTCTATCTCACGCAGGACCTTGAAAACATGCAGCAAGCGATCAATAACAATATGTATTCAATCAAATTATTTGAATTATTAATCTGCTGTCTTTAATTATTTGAATTATTAATCTGCTGTCTTTTTGTTAAAGGTATAAAAGGATAAAGTAGGCTAAACTTAAGCAGGTTCCCCACGTTAAACTGCTATATGCATTACATGTCATTGTAAAATTGTAATAGGCTTTTCTTAAATGCATATGCAGTTTACAGTTTCACGTAAGTCTATGATTAAGCTAATCAAGAGCATATTTTTAAATGAGAGGGTCGGGTGCATTATTTTTATATAAGGCCTAATATTTGAAGTCCGAGTTGCGTCATTTATGTCATTTATGCACCACTGCAACATACAGATCACTTCCGCGATTTAGAAAAGTACTAGACACACCTCCGACTACAAGTTACGCCTCAGACTACAAGTTACGCCTCCTACAAGTTACGCCTCAGACTACAAGTTACGCCTCCTATTACAAGTTACGCCTGCGTCTTGCAGGACGCAGACAGATACTATTGGAGTAAACAGCAACGCTTTCGGCCCGCCTTTTTCAGATACACCAGTGTGATTGGTTAATGTTCTGGGCCACGGTAATTAGGGAGTGAGTATATTGCTCGTTCCCAGTGACTCGCTGAGCAAATTCAAATTGTGCTCTCGCGAGAACTCTGGAATTCCAGGGTATCAGAAAATATGAATAGGGGATTATCATGCTTCCGGGTTCCATTGGCGGGATTTGTCTTCGGTGTGCATGAACACTTCAACAATGGCTGAAACAAAGGCTAGATGTCACTGCTCTGTTCCACTTTGTACATCTAACAAACAAAACCAACTCCACTTAAATTTTCATGGATTCCCGAATGAATTGAGTCTAAGGAAGAAGTGGATTCAAGCGGTTCGCCGGGATGAAGGGCCAAACTTTAAAATAAAACAAGGTAGCACGTTTGTTTGTAGCCGGCACTTTAGTGAATCAGACTACACTAACGCTACAGCTAGCAACCAACCGGGGTCACATCAAGCGACTGAAAATCGGGTCCGTACCTTCCCATTTCCTGTGGAACAAGAAGGGAGTCTGTTTATAAAAGAGCATCTACTCGCTTAGGCCATGACGTTCACCCAGCCCTTCCTCTGGAGCAACCGCTGCCGTGTGAATAAGAGCCGATGGAGGAGATCGCAGCTTCGGTGGTTATGACAGAACATGATTTCGGTTCTGCTCCTAAACCAGGTTTGTCAGTGTTTGTTAGTGTTCTGAAATATTGGCCTACTAGTACCCCATACTGTTCTTAAACCACCTACCTGACAGGATGTTCTTCCTATGGTTTAATCACAGAATGGGCTCTTAGTAGGTTATACCGAGGAGGTAGGTCAACTTTTCAGAACTCGGGCACAAAATGTTTAGTCTTATTGATGTCCCAGCATTTGACCAAACCACAATGTGACAAGCTTCATCAAAAGTACAAATGTTGCATTTTATATCTTACTTAATTAAATGTAAAGGTGAATATTGAGCTATAAAAAGCAAATTTTAAAAGCAATATTGAGCTACAAAAAGCAATTTCTTTAGAGGTCCAAACTACTTCCAATATGCAAGTCACAGCCAAAATCTGGGTCAGATGTTTTAATTTTTTTTCTCATCTCATACAGTTGCACTGGGTGCTGCTGCTGCACGCATACAGCAATTGGAACAAACAGTCAAGGAGCTGACGAGAGCTGTCACAGCTGAAAGTAGTTCAAGTGCCTTTTTCACAGATTTTGTGTCTCAGACAAGGACATCCTTTTTTACACCAGATTCGCATCAAGAGATGTTTTTTGTGACTTCTGGGAGGCTATTCAACCAGCTGCCTCCGTGTTGGTTTATTGGTCGAAAGCTCAGAAAAAGAAACAAACATTTGAACCCATTTCTCCCAGTCCAACGTGTAGACTGCAACTGGTTGAGTTTTTTCTCTTCTGCTGCCGGGTTGCTGCAGGCCTGCAAGAGAAGGTGCTGGCTGACACACTCAGGTCAGTGTGTCCACTGTCTCCCATGTTGCTATACCGTGTGCCAACTACCGTTACCTGCTCCTTGGCTCCCTCCCCATCTGGATGAGTAAACAGCAAGTCAAGAACACCATGCCAAGCAAATTTGTGCAGTACAGTCCAGATGTTCGGGTAATCATCGACTGCACCGAGGTGCGATGCCAGAATCCATCATCCCTCACCCTCCAGTCTGAGTTTTTCTCATCTTACAAGAACACAACAACCTTTAAGGCCTTGATTGGGATTGCCCCTTGTAGTGCTGTGACTTTTGTGTCAAGTCTCTTCACCGGCTCCATCTCCGACCGAGAGCTGACTGAACGAAGTGGACTGCTGGATTTACTGGAGCCAGGAGATGGCTGCATGGCAGACAAGGGTTATACCATCGTGGGGCAACGCTGATTATACCACCCTTCAAGATGACAGGTAGGCATGAAAGGAATGAACATTTCAAATTAAAACTGTGACCCAAATGTGACCATTAAGATATGTAGACAAAGGTTTAAGATGGACTGAAGCACTCACAATAATAATACTAATTAACTTATCTCTAACCACTGCGCAGTTCACCGAAGAGGATGCTCTGAAAACACAAGCAATCGCCTGACTTCGAATCCTCGTAGAAAGAGCAATACGCTGAGTCAAGGAATACCGCATCTGGGAACGCACTGTCCTCTCACCTTGTCTGGGACAGTCAACCAGCTGTGGACAGTCTGCTGTGTGATAACCAACTTCCAAGGACAACTTGATTTAAAAGGCTACACCCCTGTTGAATAGTGTTTCTACTCAAATGTACCATAAATATTAAATATAATATATAAATATTAAAACGAGAGACACTGAACATTTGGAGTGGTCCATTCATTTTTTCCGGAGCTGTAATTCTCTACACTGAAAACATTGTATATATTGAATGACATGTATGTAATTGAATGAGAAGTCTTTCATCTATAATCAATTTTAAAGTCCAGTCAGTCCATCCTGAAAGTATTCAAAATAATGTTAATATGTAATTTAGTAAATGATGTACTCAGAAAAAGGGAATGAATTAAATCCTTTTATTCTTTCAGTTCCTTTATTCATTCAGTTAATTTCCCATTTGTCTCACTTTCTGCTGAAAATACACATTCATATATGTACCAAAGAAGTCTACCTTATTTTTCATCTCTTTTATCATTTCATCATCCCTCCAGACTGAGCTGACACCAAACTGACGTTAGCATAAGCCAACCTACCTAGCGTAAGCTAGCTAGCAGACACTCACCTTCGTAGTTGATATATTTCTTGAAAAATAAACTATCCCTTGTCCAGTTTGGAGCGGGCTGTTATGGAGTGTTGTTCGGTAAGTCTGTGAACGTCAGAAAACGTGACTTTGGGTACATTTACCAGGGATGTCGTGAAAGTGAACTGCCGGTCCTCCATCATAGGTTCGCCAGAGTGATGAGTGATTCACCGGATGTCACAGTGCACAAAGATCACCGATTGCGGAAGTACTACGTATCAGCGTGATAATCCCCCATTGAAAACCATTATTGTAGTTTAAATCATCCACGTTTTCAAAAGCTCTTCTAAATTCAACTAGAAATATGACCGTTCAATTTACTTTTTGCTACATTAAAAGGTACAGTGTAGAATTGAATGGCATCCAGTATAACGGATTTGGCAGACATTGAATATAATATCCATAAGTTTGTTTTCATTCGTTTAAAATCCCATGAAAATCGGCAGTTTTGCTGTGGTTATCTTTGACTGAGCCTTTAAATCTACATTGGGAGCGTCTTCCACTGGAGCTGCCATATGGCTCCACCCAGAGCTACAGAGAGAGAGAGTTGCGACACTTCCATTGGACTCCGTTGTAGCGCCTACTTCCGGGGTATGGAGCCTCGAATAGTTCCAAACAACCATTTTACGGCGTAGGAGACCGTTCATTTCCATTGCTGGCAGCCGAGTAACTTCTGAGGTAAATTGATTAAATAGCTACCTCTTTCGAATTGTCAACTGTCTATATTGTATCAGAGGCCCTTTATGATGCATATACTGATCTTTATTTGTAAATGCACAGCGTAATTATATATATATTTATCTTGGTAGACGACCGAATGCTTGCTAGTTTGTTAGCTCAACTTCACCATCTGTGAAGGTATCTCCAGGGGTAAATTGATTAAATAGCTACCTCTTTTGAATTGTCAACTGTCTATATTGTATCAGGACCTTTATGATGAATATATTGATATTTATTTGTATATGCACAGCTTAATTATATATATTTTTATCTTGGTAGACGACCGATTGCCTGCTAGTTTGTTAGCTCGACTGCACCATGTGATGGTATCTACACCAACAATTACAAAGTTCAGTACTAGTGAATCTAACTTTTATTTAGTTAGTTATTTATGTTGGATTACTAGACATAATTTAGGTTGATTTAAGGACGGGTTTTATGATGCAATAGCTAGTAGAAATAACAGTGTTTGTTTAATTATATCCTGGAAAGGGTGATGTTCAGCACATGAAGCCCTACAGATGCCGCCGATTCAACAATGCTGATTATGATGGGCGGTCAATTTAACCTGTATGGCTTTTTCGTTTTAACTTCTTGTTGAGTGAATTGTTTCTCTTTCTTAGTGCCAAATTGATTCTCTTTCTTAGTGCCAAATTGATTCTTTTTTGTTTTGCAATAGCCCTCTCTGCTCTCCTTCTCATTAAATTTTCCTTTTCTAGTTGCCTTATTAGGTCCTCCACAGTCGCCCCATCAGTCCCTGGCAGTCTGGTCCCTGGAGCAGCTGGCCCTGGCAAAAGTTATTCCTTCACTGTTGACCCCTGACTGACTGGCCCTCGGCACACAAATCCCTGGATCACCCGCCACTGGATCACCTGCCACTGGATCACCTGCCCCTGGCAATGTGGCCTCTTGATTGCTCGCTCTGTCTCCTGTGATGTCCTTTTCAACGCTCTTGAAATCCACCTAAATTTCTCCCTCAATCTCTGTCACAATTACAAGGTAATGTTGCTGTTATATGTATTTTGCCTTTGCATTTGCAACTACTGTCATCTCCAATGTAAGAAAATGAATTAAAGCAAAACATTTCTGTAATGTGAATTAAATCATCTGCCACAATCAGAAACCAATACAATTTATAAATGGATCTACCGGCAATTGTTAATTGGGTAGAAATGTGTCGATTATCTACATTGTGTGCAAATCCTCAGAGAATCCCTGCCTTCTGGTTGTTTTTTAAACTGAATGTACAAATATGAATTATGTAATCTCATTAGGAGTGTAGTCTATCCTTGAATTACATGAAATGGGGAATATTGTTAGCTGCATGGATCATACCGAAGTTTAATTTGGCGCAATATGCGTGGTCCGTTGCACTTGGTTCCGGAGGCACCCTCACAGAAGGGGGTTTCCTCCTCTTCGGTTTAGGGCGATCGATGAAAACTGTTGGGCCTGCATCGGGCCTCAACTTCAACATCCTATCTACTTTTGTAGCTTTGAATTGGTCATTTTCAAAGTGTACCTGTAGGTAGGTAGACTTTAATATCAGTTTCCATTGCACTTCAAATATCATTGGAAAGTCATAATTCTCTACACTTATTATTATAATAAACTAATTATTATGCCCTTTGAAATGCTAGCAAGTGATCTGAACATTACGTTACATCGTTTTTGACTGTTGCTGACTGTCAATAAGTTTTGACGGCTGACCATTGCCATCCATTTCTCCCTGCGCTCTTGGTCCTTGGGGAAGCCGTGATAACCCTTCTCGGACCGATTGGAGCATCCAAATGCTGCACAGCCAACCATGGTATGACCATTGATCTATAAAATGTTAGTTGTAACCAATGAACCATGACACCATTGAAGATCACAGAGCGGGTAACAACTGTTCCTCAACCACTTATGCCCCGACTTTTGAGAATAGGTTAGAGGTCAGAGTTCATGACCAAACGAGGATCCTCCCTCCTAAACCCATTTTGAATTTGCTAGGGCTATTCTAAGTATTGTAATGGCATAAAGCAGGGGTTTTCAAAGTGTGAGAGAGTGAGCCCCCCCTCAGAGAAAAAAATTCAGCTGAGCCCCCCCCCCCCCAATTTTTTTTTCTAAATACCTGTGTTTTGAAAGCTATTTTAATTATTTTACACATTTCAAACATCTCCGATCATAATTTTAAAACATTTGGAACATATTTTTGAAACATTTGAAACATATTTTTGAAACATATTTCTGAAACATTACATCTTTTTGCGTTTTTAAACAACAAAATGTAACAACTTTATCTAAGCATGTTTTAGCTTAACCTTTTTTAAATACATTTGAACATCTTAATCTGTGTAAACTGCCAGTTTACAGATTCATTCAGGGTCCCCGACTCTGAATTTTCTGAGTCGAATCAGATCTGCCTTTTCAGTCCAGAGATTCGACTATTCGGCGGGGTTTGTTTACCGGCGTTGCTATGGTGACCTCAATTATTATAACCAACTGAAAACGACGCCGGTTTGAAACTAAAACTGTGATTCTGAAAAAAGTATAAATGCTATCAAAATTCCGTTTAGATAGTATTGAAGATACAAGTGTGTAGATTTGTTTAATGGTTTGAACGAAGGTAAACGGTTGAAAAAGGAATGAGTTACGATGTCTAGAAGTAGGTGTATCAGAATGGGCTGACGTTTTCAATGAAAACAGCTGAAAACGAAGCAGTATGAAACTAAAACTGTGATTCTGAAGACATTTTAAATTATATCGAAATTCTGTTTCGATATTATTGAAGATACAAGTGTGTAGATTTGTTAAATGGTTTGCACGAAGATAAACGGTTGAAAATTGATTTAGTTATGTTACTTCTACAGTTGAAGTACGACTGATGATTTGAATCATCGTCTTTCAGGGTTTTCTTCGGGTTTATTTTTTTCTCACGTCGCGCCCCCCCTGAAGAACTCTGGCGCCCCCTAGGGGGGGCGCGCCCCACAGTTTGAAAACCACTGGTCTACAGTGTCGAATGCAGCACTGAGGTCTAGTAGCATTAGTATTGAGGTTTTGCCAGAGTCTGTGTTAAGACGGATGTCGTTTACAACTTTAATGAGGGCGGTCTCAGTGCTGTGCAGGGGTCGAAATCCTGATTGGAAGGTGTCATAACAACCAGTTGATGCCAGGAAGTGATTAAGTTGCTGGAGGACAACTTTCTCAATGATTTTACTTATGAAGGGCAGATTTGATATTGGTCTGTAGTTGTTAATAATAGAGGTATCTAGGCTCCGCTTTTTTAAAAGGGGTTTAATAACTGCAGTTTTCAGGGCTTTTGGGAAGTTGCCTGACTGGAGAGAGTTGTTAACTATCTGCAATATGTCTATTGCTAGGCAGTCAAAAACATTCTTAAAGAGGTTGGTAGGTAAAGAATCAAGGCAACAGGCGGATGGCTTTAGTTGTGTAACAGTTTCCACAAGAGTTTTAAGGTGCGAACACACCAAGCGCGTACCTCGCGTACCATGTACGCGCGTAACGCAGCTAAAATGTTGCTTGACCATTTTGTGTCAAAAATAGTCAGATACGCGCGTACGCATACGCACGTAGATGAGACCGCCCAAAACTCCCCCCCCCCCCCCAGCCTGTGGCTGCGCTGGATTTAGGAGTCCGAGGAAGGAAACCCAAACGCCGCCGTGTTTGGGTGGATGATAGAGCTTGGATCGGGTTAGATTAAATAATCTCGAATATAAATAACAATAATCGGGTTAAATAACTGGTGTGTTTCCAGCATTCGTAGTGTTGATCAGCAGAGAAATAGTCCGCCAAGACGTTGAGGTTGTATAGCAATCAGAGACTCTGTCCATGCAAGTGAACGGAGCGTTCACTCTTCGTCATAACTATCAAACCAAACATCCTTAACATTCACCGAGCGAACATTATGAAAGTAAAATGCACATTTCTCGCTAGAAATGTTTCCATAAACGCATTTAATGGCGTAACTATGTTACTATTTCCACCCAGAATAAAGAAAGTTGCTGGCCGTGGCTGCCATGGACATGGCTGCGCTGGAGTCCGAGGTAGGAAACCCAAACGCCGCCGTGTTTGGGTGATAGAGTTTAGATCGGGTTAGATTAAATAATCTCGGATATAAATAACAATAATCGGGTTAAATAACTTCACATGGTGTGTCTGGTGTGTTTCCAGCATTCGTAGTGTTGATCAGCAGATATATAGTCCGCCAAGACGTTGAGGTTGCTTAGTAACCAGAGACTCTGTCCATGCAAGTGAACGGAGCGTTCCCTCTTCGTCATAACTATCAAACCAAACATCCTTCACATTCACCGAGCGAACATTATGAAAGTAAAATGCACATTTCTCGCTAAAAATGTTTCCATAAAAGCATTTAATGGCGTAACTATGTTACTATTTCCACACAGAATAAAGAAAGATGTCGGCCGTATGCTTCTGTCCAAGCTCACTACTCTCTGCCAGTGACGTCGGGTCAAGCTCAACGCTGATTGGCTATTGCGGCGCGTATGAGCGTAAAAAGTTCAATTTTTTTAACTCCTCGCGTACGCGCGTATATGTACGCGCGTATATATACGCGCGTATATATACGCGCCTCATACGCCCCTAACGCGAGTAAAATGTTGCTTATACGCATGTAACGTGTGTACGCGTCTCATACGCGCGTAAACCAATGGTTCCCTATGGAAAAAATGGCGATTTTATACGCGAGGTACGTGAGATACGCGTCTGGTGTGGCCGCACCTTTAGAGTCAATAACATTAAAGCATGCCATCCCTGCCACGTTACTTTTGCCTGAACAGGGTGGTAGTCCAACATTTTTGTTTGAAGTGGAGATATTGATGGCGCGTCTGATGCCTTCAATTTTATCAGTATAAAAAGCTGCAAACTCATTGCATTTCTGCGTGGAATGGAGATCAGGTGGAATTTGTGTTGGGGGGTTGGTCAGTCTGTCAACAGTTGCAAATAGGGTTTTTGCATTATTATTATTGGATTTAATGATATTGGAGAAAAAATTTTCTCTAGCACTTTTTAAGTCTGAATTGTAGGCACGGAGGCTCTCTTTGTAGATATCATGGTGAATTTGAAGTTTTGTTTTACGCCAGATGCGTTCAACCTTCCTGCATTCTTTTTTCTGTGCTGTTACAGAGGCAGCTTTTCTCCAGGGTGCCTTTTGCTTTCCAGAAATCGTTTTAACCTTATAAGGTGCAATGACATCCATGATTTTCAAATTTTTCAAATTAAAGTTTTCTACAAGATCATCAGCAGAACATGGGTTGAGAGGTGGTAGTAAGGAGATGGCCTTTCTAAAAAGTACATACGATTCTTCATTGATATACCGTTTTTTGACAGTATTTGATTTTGTCTGTATGTCGGGAATAAAAGATATATTAAAGAAAACACAAAAGTGGTCAGACAAGGAAGGATCAGTCACAGAGAGATCAGAAACATTGAGGCCCTTTGTGATAACCAGGTCTAGAGTGTGGCCCTTACAATGAGTAGTCTCTTTCACATGTTGGGACAGTTCAAATGTGTCCAAAATGGTAAAAAGTTTTTTTGCACACTTGTCATTCAAATCATCAGTATGAAAATTGAAGTCACCAGTTATAACTAGACAGTCAAAGTCTGTGGAGAAGCTAGACAATAATTCTGTGAATTCATCGAAAAAATTTGCAGAGTATGTGGGTGGCCTGTAAATAATTAATAGGAGAACTCTGGGGGAGCATTTCAATACAGCACAAAGGTATTCGAATGATGGAAAATCACCAAATAACATCTGTTTCCCCTGAAAATCATTTTTAAATATAACAGCAACCCCTCCACCTCTTTTTCCAGATCTACATGCATCAAAAAAGTTATAGTTGGGAGGAGCTGTCTCTATCAGAACGGTTGCACTGTTATTTTGTTCCAGCCATGTTTCAGTTAAAAACATAAAATCCAGTTTAGAGGTGGTAATAAAATCATTAACTTTAATTAACGAACATTGAAAAAACCAGCTCCTTGGTTTAATGCAGAAACTCGCATTCTGAAGCGAAATTGCAGGATCCTTGAATGCAAATGGCGCTCGACTAAACTTGAGGTCTTTCATCTTGCATGGCATAATAGTCTGATCACCTATAAGGGTGCGCTGACTATTGCCAGGAACGCCTACTTTTCTAGTATCATTAATTTGAATAGAAATAATCCTAAATTTCTTTTTGACACGGTGAGGAGTCTCACTCAGAAACAGAATCAGACCGTAGGCTCCTCGATCTCGGCAGGTGAATTCATGGATTTCTTTGAGAATAAGATTCAATCAATTAGAGAGGAAATTGATGCTTACCGGGCGGCTAATCCTACACATCCTGTGGGGCAGGATGGGGTTCTGCCAAGTAGGATGGTGAACTCTGACGCAACTCTTTTGGAGTTTAAGGCGATTTCCTTGGTGGAACTTGAAAGGGTGATAAAGGCCTCAAAGCCAACAACTTGTATGTTGGATCCGCTCCCTTCTAGGGTTCTTAAGGAACTTTTTCCAGCGGTGGGGCCTGTTATCCTCTTGCTTATGAATCTTTCGTTTTCAACAGGAATTGTTCCTTCCAATTTCAAGGCTGCGGTGTTAAAACCGCTACTCAAAAAGCCTGGCCTAGATCCTGAATTAGTCAGGAACTATCGGCCTATATCGAATCTGCCCTTCTTGTCTAAGGTACAGGAAAGGATTGTAGCAAAGCAAATTGTTGACTATTTGACGAGGAATAATCTCTTCGAACCTTTCCAGTCGGGGTTCAGGAATTTCCACTCAACTGAAACTGCTATTACAAGAGTTGTAAATGACATCCTTCTTGCTTTGGATAAAAACACAAGCACAATGCTTGTGATGTTGGATCTGAGCGCTGCGTTTGATACGATTGACCATAGCACTCTTCTTCACCGTCTTGAACACTATGTTGGTTTCGGGGGTACGGCTCTTGGTTGGCTTGAATCGTACCTCACAGATAGAACCCAATTTGTGCTTCATGAGGGTGCAGAATCGAAGCATTGTAAATTGCGCTTTGGCGTACCACAAGGGCCGGTTCTTGGTCCATTGCTTTTTGCAATTTATATGCTTCCCCTCGGTGACGTTATTCGCGGCTTCGGAATTAGTTTCCATTGCTATGCGGATGACACCCAGCTCTACATTCCTGTGGATTCCGGGGATTCTGCCCAGATTCAAAAGGTTGAGTCCTGTTTGGCTGCTGTGAAGGACTGGATGTCACAAAACTTCCTACAGCTTAATACTGGGAAGACAGAGCTGATGATTATCGGCTCGAAGCGGGACCGGGAAAAGTTTGAGGATGTCTCTCTGTGGTTGGATGGCTTCGCCATCCCACAGAGTGCATCCGTCAGAAATCTTGGTGTCTTGTTCGACCCTCAACTATGCTTTGATCAGCATATAAGAAGTATAACTAGAATTGCCTTTTTCCATTTGAGAAACATTGCAAGAATCAGATCAATGTTATCTGTAGTGGATGCAGAGACACTGATTCATGCGTTTGTCTCGTCAAGACTGGACTATTGCAATGCACTGTTCTCGGGATTACCGAACTCTACTACAAAGAGTCTACAGCTGGTACACAATGCGGCAGCTAGATTGCTGACCAGAACGAGAAAGTTTGATCATATTACACCTATTCTCGCCTCTTTACATTGGCTACCAATAACTTTCAGATCAGACTTTAAGGTGCTATTGCTAACCTATAAAGCCTTGCATGGACTATCTCCATTTTACCTGAAGGACCTGATTATTCCTTATAGTCCTTCTCGGTCTCTCCGGTCTTCGGGAGCCGGCCTTCTTTCATTGCCGAAGGTTAAAAAGAAATCGGCTGGACAGAGAGCATTTGCCTATCGAGCCCCCTTTTTATGGAATAGGCTGCCATCAGCGATCAGGGAAGCTGACTCTGTGGAGCTATTCAAAGGGAAGCTCAAAACGCACCTCTACAATCTTGCATTTGGAGTGTGAAAACAACAGATGCGTAGTGAAGACTACTCTGTTTGCTTGTGCTTTTCTTATTACATTATACATTCCCACTATGTACTTTTCCGTTCTAATTCACTATCCTGTCAGTTGTAGCGTGCTGCGGGTGCTGGACTGGATGCCTGGACTCTCCTCATGGATAACCGGCCAGAACCCCATCACCATTTTAATATGATGTACATGTATTTACCTGTATGCCATTTGTGGCACCCATTGCACTCCTGACCATCCCTGGAAGAAGGGATCCCCTACACTGCGTTTCTTCTCAAGATTTCTTCCTTGCTGATTCAAGGGAGTTTTTTCTTGCCCGTGTGGGGGCATGGGTAAAGGGGGGTGTCACAAATATTTGGCCTGTTAAGCCCTTTGAGACTGTAATGGTGATTAAGGGCTATACAAATAAAATTGAATTGAATTGAATTGAATTAACTAAAAATGATTTGTTATTAAGAGACCTAACATTAAGTAGACCCATCCTGATGGTGTTGTTGATAGGCTTTAAGGTTGTTTTTGGTTTGGAGGAAATATGTATGAGATTTGTGAGGTTAGCAGTGTGTCTACGTTTCCCTTTGTTTACTCTCTTAGTGGTTACAGCAGGAATGCAAAAGTTGCCATGTTTTGACATAGGCAACCTTGGGTTCAGCAGATTATGCGAAACGTCCTTTATACTTTGTCTACGGCTGAACCCTTTTTTGTCTCAGTAATACTCAGGACTACTATCAGTACAGGGGGCGGGGGGCTGGGGCGCCCTCCGCTTTGGTGTTATCAGCCTGTGGGAATGACCTGGCGATGCTATCATTGACACAGATGCAAGTTTGATGCCTACATATTCCTGTTTCTTAAATTCAGCTGGAAAATCGCAAAGGGAGGAGACAGTGGAGCTGGAGTTGTTGTGGCTATGGGAGAGATGAGGAGGGGGGTGGCCGTTCCTCGCCAAGCCAGCATCAGCGATGGGGGAGGGCACGGTGTCCATGGTGTCGGGCAGGCTGTTGTCTCTCTTCAAGGTCTTTGGTCTGTAATGCAGAGGAGGGGGGTGGCCGTTCCTCGTCAAGCCAGCATCAGCGATTGGGGAAGGCACAGTGTTGATGGCGTCGGGCGGGCTGTTGTCTCTCTTCAAGGTCTGTGGGCTGTCTGCTATCTGTGTGTCAGATAGTGGCAAGATTGTTGCCTGTGCGTAAAGCGAGAAGAGAAGATTGTCCCTCAACAGTTTTGAGCCTAACCTGTTTGGGTGTAGGCCATCTGCTCTGAAAAGATATTTGCGCCCCCAGAATAAGTTGAAATTGTCAATAAAGCCCCTTCCTCTTTCATTGCAGACTCTGGAAAGCCATGTATTCAGTGCAAGTAGACGACTGAATCTGTTTATTCCCCTGTCAACTGATGGTATGGGTCCACTGATGAATGAGTTGATGTGTATTTTGTCCAGTGTATCCAATAGATCAGTGTAATCCCTCTTCAGAAGTTCTGACTGTTCTCTTTGAATATCATTAAATCCTGCATGCACAATAATCTGTGAGATTTTGGGGTTTTCCAATATGATTTTGGCTAGTTTATGGTTGATATCACTAACCATTCCATATGGGAAGTTGCATGTTTTGATCTTCTTACCGGTTATATCCTTGATGGTTGAGTCTCCTATAATCAGAGTGTCTGGTTCATCTGCTTCCTCTGAGATGGGCCCTTGTTGGACGGTGGCAGACACATGCGCAGCCCGCCTCCGTGGCGACTGGTTGTTCCATGTCTGTCCGTACCGTCTGTCCGGACACATTTCAGGGGTTAGGGGTGCACAGGTGGCCGAGGCATGCGCAGCTCGCCTCCATGGCGACTGGTTCATGTTCCGTCTCTGTCCGCACTGTCCGTCCGGACGCATCTCGGGGCTCAGGGGTGCATGGGTGGCAGGCTCGTTCGTGGACTCTTGAAGTGGCAGGAACCGGTTCTTCAGTGGCAGGGTTAATTTCAGTGACGGGCTAATCCGGCTGATAACATTAGCTTTGGGTAGTTTAGCATTTGGCGTTGAGTGATCTTGTTGATTCACTTTGTTATGTTGTTTTGGCTTAGCGCCGACTCTGTGCCAGTGAAACGCAGCTGGAACTGTCTCTCTCTTGTCCAGCTTCGGGAAGGATACAGTGTAGCTTTGATCATCTTGCTGTATCTGAGTGAGCTCAGCAAACTCACCCATCGGCACTGTATCCTGTAGGGGTCCTTTGCATTTTTCTAATGCTGCTAGTCTCGTTTCAATTAAAGCCACCCTCTGTTGCATTTTGGTGCAGTCTGTGCATTTCCCAGTCTCCGTGCCTGAGATATCCGAGTACAGAGGCATGTTGGCGATAGGAAAGTCCAAGGCTTTTTCTGCGGTCTGATCCGGTGTGCCAAAAAAAGTGCCAAAATGTATTGTTGAATCGAGCGATGGAGGACGACGAAAACAAACTATATACTGTTAGGTATTATGATCATGAAATAAAATAAGATAAAGTAGATCTAAATGATGAATTAAGTAGTTTTTTCCAATGCCTAGCGGAGCTTCGGGAAACATGACCTCTCTCTGCTGCTGCCACAAAATTAAAAACAAGTGTTATCTAGCGATCCGTTTTCTGTATTATGTTATTTCGTCTTTGGCAACATGAGCGTGAATGTTTTTTGAAACCCGCTTTAAACACTCAGTTTACTAGCTACATTTGATTAAACAATTAAATACAATACAAATATAAAGTAAAAACAAGTGTTATCTAGCGATCCGTTATCTGTATTATGTTATTTCGTCTTTGGCAACATGAGCGCAAATGTTTTTTGAAACCTGCCCGGCAACGGACAACCCTTACGTATTCAGTTCCCGGTACAAATTTGGCAGCCGGTACAAATTTGGCATGACAGCGCCGCCGAGGAAGAAGCGCATTGTGCGTTCACACCCAACGCGACGGGGCGACAAGATCCCATACAAAGTGAACGTAGAGACGCGTATCGGGCGAATTTTTCGCGAGAGATAACCGGCAAAGTTTTTGTCGTGATGACAGCCAATCAGCGTTCAACAGCGTGACAACTGAGTGACATGTGTTACGTAACAGCCAATCAGCGTTCAACCGTCAAACTCAGTGCAGTCTAGTCCGGGGTGAACTGCAGCATGGAGGAGAAAGTGATTGTTGCCGTTTGCGACTCCCGGAGCTCTATATATAATAGTATATAATATAATTGTATATATAATATCACGGCCAACAGCTCTGTGCGCCTCCGGATGGCCGTAGCGTGGGGAGCTCTCATAGGGATTGGGCTTCTCAGGGTTTGTTTAACGGCGTTGCTATGGTTTCCGGTCTTGTGTGTTCCAATTGATTTGAAAATCTACAATTTCCTAATGCTAGCCGCACTTCTGATCAGATATTAAAGAGATTTAATACAAACAAAAACATTTGTACTTATTTTCTCACCCAATGAGAATCGATAAGAGAATCGATAAGGAATCGGATCGATAAGCAGAATCGGAATCGTGAAATTCTTACCAATTCCCATCCCTACTTAAACTCCTGCAGATTCCTTGAGCATCAAGGAAGTAAAACCTGACAAATTGAATTTTGCCAGCACTAAAACAAAACACAATTTAGATTATAGCATTACCTCCAAGACACAAATACAACATTGAAACCATGGAAGACAAGGACATCCTCCTCCTTTGGTACCCTAACCCATTTGCTCACCCCCTTATATTCTACAGGAACCAGCATGTCTCCACCGTCATTGGAAATAATGTCATTTATAGATAAATAAAACACATTCTACCATGCATAAAACAGCTTGCACATGATTAAACTAGTTTAAAAGGTGGGATTGAAGTTAAGAATGAAGAACATGATTAAGCATTCCTCCTCTTCTGTCCTCCTGTGTTGCTGATGTGATCCTATCTTTGCTGCTGCTAGAGGGAGGAGGGGATGTTATGTTACGCTACAAATCCATCAATTTTCTTTCCAAAAACGCTGTAAATCCATTGATGGTTTGTGTTTTTGTGGTTGGGCTCAGTGTAAAAGTCAATATGAACAAGGGGAGGGGGAAATAACTAAAGAGGGGCCGACAACGCCACCTGGGGATTTAGACCCCAGGAAATCTAGAACAAAGAAAATTAAACTATGATATAACAGAAATAATAAGGACACAGGTTCGAGAACTAAAGAGGCAGAGACAATAAATATGCTAACTTTCTTTTATTACAATCATAATAACTAAATAAAAAAAACTGGAGCAAAACCAAACCAAACCAAACAGCAAAACAGGGTTTATGTAACCGAGCAACTCAATGGTCAAACAATGAAACAGAAAAAGGGGAAATAACACGAAAGCAAACTGAACTAAAGCAAAACCAAAACAAAACAGAACAGCTAAAAAACAACTAAAACCGTACAAAACAGCAGCAGGGGATCCTAAAAAACAAGACACAAATTAATAAAATTTCAAATGGGAACTCAAAACTGTTATAAAACGGAGGCCCTACTCACCACCCTAGGAGGTAACCAACAGAGGCTGAGTTCAGCCATCTTGGCCCTTTTATCTTACCCTTTACCTTTTATCTTATAGGTGCAAAGAAGGCTGTGTAAGGTGCGGTTGAACCTCTCTCATTGGCCATTTCCAGCTGGATGGTAGGGTGTGGTGCGGCTCTTCTCAATGCCGTGCATCTGGCAGAGCTGCTGGATGAGGTTGCTTTCAAAGTTCCTGCCCTGGTCAGAGTGGAGGCGACCAGGCACACCGAACCTGCAGAACCACTCATTAACCAATACTCTGGCCACTGTGGATGACCGCTGGTCGTGGGTTGGGATGGCTTGTGTATACTTCGAAAAGACATCGGTCATGACCAGGATGTTCTCTGCCCCACTCTTCGAAGGCTCCAGGATGGTGAAATCGATGGCCAGGATCTGGTTTGGACGTGTAGCAAGCAAGTGACCCATATAAGCACAGGCAGTAGGTTGAGTTGTGTTTGGATACCTGGCAGCGTTCACATTCCCGACACCATTGCTTGATGTCGTGGTGCATCCCTGGCCAATAGCACCGCAGACGGACCAGCTCTGTTGTTCGCTCAGTACCTTGGTGCCCATGTTCATTGTGCAACTGCTGAAGTACCTGTGTCTTGAGCGATGTAGGGAGTCCTAACTATGTGGAAGCTAACGTTCAGCTTCAGATTGAGCTAGGATGAGTTTTCTGAGTTCCCCAAATTAGGCAGGTGCCTGGCAAAAAGAGGCCCGTTCATGATTCTGATTTTAATTCGGGCAAGTGAACATTACATTCGGGCAAGTCGAACATGACCTGTACTTGCCCGATGGGCAAGCGCTTTTGAAACCTTAGTGTCAACCCCTGGAAGCCAACTGTGCAGCCCAACGGTGCTCGGTAGCACCCAGCTTGGCTGTGGACAGGTGGCTGAGGGGATTATTGTCTGTATACACCACACACACTTCTGTCCCAATAGATAGTGCAGCTGCTGAAGTACCTGTGTCTTGAGCGATGTAGGGAGTACTAACTGGAGCACTTCATCTCCTCTAGGGATGGTGACACGGCGACAGAGCACCCCTCCTTGCTCCACCAGCCGGTCCAACTGTTTGATCAGCACCAGGACTTCTTTGGAAGCCTGCCGTCGCTCAGCTGCATCCGGGGCCCTCTTTCTGGTCCAAAACGTCAGGAACTCTCAGATTACTGGATCAGCTTCCTGTAAGCCATGCAAGTCAGGCGGGGGAGTAGCAAGGGAAAGCTGAAACAGTAGCCTGGGTCACTCGATTCTCCACAACAACCTGTTGTAGTAATTCCGGGACTGACGTGCCTGGAGCTACATACTCTGATGCTTGAATCCTTGGTGGATGTTTCCTGGAAAGTGCATCTGCAGTCAAGTCAAAGGAAGCCAGGGGTTGACACTAATGGTTGCCCGCTTGCCCGGGGCAACTAAAAATAATATTTGGGCAAATTTAGATATTTCTGGTTGCCCGAAAGGGCAAGTGCATTTTTTAGGGTCTGTTCATATATATTTAAGAGTTTCTAAAAACTGCAAAGCAACCATTTTCTTCCGTAAAATCACACAAAATAGATATATTTGCAATTGATCAGCGCGCTGTCTTCTCTTCTTTCGGACAGCGAGTTAACAGACACACAGCGCTACAGCGCAAACATAGCCCCGCCTCCTGTCACTCACTCGCAGTGCGGTCTCTGGCAGTGATTCGGCACTAGTCTCAATGCTCTGTGTGACGGTGTTAGTTAAAGTTTAGCCAATACAGCTAGCATCTCAAGTGCAGCGCCGCCGCGACCGTTTTAGGTAGAGAAGGTAGAGGTAGAGTAGTGATGATGGAGTGCGGTTTGGAAGCACTTTAGATTAAAGCAAATTGCCAAGGAAAGTCAAAATAATCATTTAAAGTCGTATGCAACTGCAAGAACACGGTTTGGGGTTTCATAACTGTGCACATGCACAGCAATAGCGATTTTTTTCATGAAATTGGACCTGCACAAACTATATATTATATGAAGCTGAGCCTCCACCAATTCCGACAATCTAATCCATATAATTCTGGGACTAAAACTCACAAATAACAATTTAAGAAGAAACTTCCCCTTTTCTTTTAAAAACCAAAAATGAAATTTTACCTTTGTGATTTTTGTCCACAAAGTTGAATCTGATCTCATTAAACCACCACAAACAGATAATCCAGTGGACAAATTTTGTTTCCAGGTATAGTATCGAACTTAGAAAATCCAGTATTGTGACAACACTACTATAAACGCGATTGTGATTATTTAGTTACTTACAAGAAACGTGAAAGTTAAAAGATATATCTTTGCTACTACCTCGGACATTTTGTTCTTTACATTTGCATAAAATCCAGATGAAAGCATGCAGGTCTACATATAACTGGGCGATAGCTTAAATAGGTTGCAATGGTGGACTGAAATCACTGAATGGCACGATGTGACCATTTGGTATATAAGTAAACAAAGAAGCTTGTTATTTTTTAAACACGTACTATGTGGAAGCTAACATTCAGCTTCAGATTGAGCTAGGATGAGTTTTCTGAGTTCCCCAAATTAGGCCAAAAAAGGGCCCGTTCATGATTCTGATTTGAATTCGGGCAAGTCGAACATGACCTGTACTTGCCCAATGGGAAACCTTAGTGTCAACCCCTGGAAGCCAACTGTGCAGCCCAACGGTGCTCGGTAGCACCCAGCTTGGCTGTGGACAGGTGGCTGAGGGGATTATTGTCTGTATACACCCCACACACTTAAGTCCCAATAGATAGTCCCGGAATTTTTCAGTCATAGCCCATTTAGTAGTTTGTCATGTTGCGTTCTGTTGGCTTAACCCATTTAGGCCTAAAACGCCTGCTAAAAAAGGCCTTTTTATGCCTAAGATCTTTTCTGCAAACCCCCTCTCAAAACCCCCTCTTTTCAGAACAATATTCAAAAAATTTCAACAGCTAATAAAACCTTAATTTCTCAGGCTCTATAGCAGATAAAAACATGAGGTAAAAGGCATTTGAGAGATTAATTATTTGGCTGTCAACTTGACCAACTTGCTTGGCCATAAACTGGGTGCAGGGTGAGGAGCTAAGATGGGGTTGCATTCGCAACCCCTACTGAGGTTCACTACTAAGAGAACATGCAACAAATGATATCAGGGACTCATCTCATCCTATAAATGAATATAAATAAATCCACATGCATGAAATAAGGACTTCCACACTCGGGCCACTCACTGCTTCCCCTAGTCCAACAAGGTGAACCATTTCGGCCTAACACGAAACGTGGTCACGCTGCCCTGGAGGGTCTACCAGACCTCCACACTCACGCACTACACTACTCAGTCCGACAAGGTCAACCATTTTGGCCTCAGACGCGATGTAGTCCCGCTGCCCGCAACGTTATCCTGCTGCCCTCACACGCAAGGTGCAGTGGAGCAGTGAATAGGTTCATTTTCTTTGCATATCGCGTTTTGGAAAAGAGCTCCTCATATACTCGAAAACTCACCTCTGTCCTCTCCCTCCTCCACTGTGCCTGCCCTGTCGGGCTCTCATCAGTTTACTCGTCAGCTAAGTGAAACTTATCTTTTCGATGTTTGCTAGTAAAATAAAGAAAAGCACATTTAATAAAAAATAGAAAATAGTAGCAGATATTACTGATATAATACTCTCTCGACAACCGCAGCCTTACATTATCAACCAAGTTTAAGCTAGTTATCGCCAGTTCGTAATTTTTTTATTATTTTACAAATGGGATTAGAAAGTAACATATAATTTATCCTTACAAAAGAAACAAACTATGATTTTCCTAATTATTTAAGTTTTTATCAACCGTACAACATTGACCTCAACCAAGAAAAACTTACCGCATGGGTTAGAAAAAGTGGCTACCGAAGTTTTGGATCAGCTCTGGATGGCGCTTCTTTCCCGGAAATGTGGCGGTGTGGTCAAATCAACACTCGCTGTGTGAGAAACCTCCCAACGACCTAGATCTACACCAACACTTTCAACCAAAAACTCTCAGGGTGTACATTTTGATCAATTAAGTGTTACAATAACAGTGTACCCAGTGTAGGGCCCTATCTTGCATCCGGCACGATTGACTTAATCACTGGCCCATGTGTCATTGCTAGTTTGCAACTAGCGCAGAGTGCTTTTCACCCCTGCGCCACGCGTCGGTAAATTAGGGAACGATCTTGCGCCCCAAGGGGCGGCTCTGCGAAAGGAGGAGGCGTGTTCTGGAGCAAACGTTCCCTGTTGCTATTTTGACGTTTCATAAACCACTTTCGCCACAAACCAGAAAATACCTGGTTTAAAGTCAGTGGCGCGTTGTTCAGATGCTATTTTAAGGGCGCATGCATAATGTTGCTTGTGCAATTCACGCATACACTTTGCTTCTCTCATCTACCAGCTGATACAGCGGTAATAAGTTGTACTTTTAAATCAATGCATCTGCAAACACAAGTGCAAGTACAGCAAACACATTTTTTTGACACAGACATCGTGTACATGTCCATAACTTTTAGGATTGATGAGTATTTGATCGTGAGAAAACATTGTTTACCGCGAGTGAGTGTTAAAAAGAATGAATGAATGCGGGCACGCGTGTATGTGTAACGCACCAGGCGTGCACGTCCATCTGTTTAAACACACGCAAACTAAACACGTAACGCATAATACAGTCCATGGCAATGTATATTAACGGGGGGACACATGCATAATAGGAACACAAGGTGATAACGACAATGCATACAATACTGATAAGAAACGATGTTTATAATGTATTGCGTATATCATTAGCCTAAATAGAACCACAGTTACCGCATATCATATGTTATATCATATACGTTTTCTTTGCCGAAATTTATTTGAGGACTCAGTATTTCTGAAGTTGTGGAAGAAAACCTTCCCATTCCATGTGTGAATTAGATCATATTATTTGGCCATAAACGGAGTCATTTGCAGTTTGAAATTCACGTGCATCTGTCTCATCGGAGACTGCAGACGCGCTGTCAAAATATGAACTCGTCAGAATCAAATGCGCTCATGGCTCTTAAAGGGGATGGGAGCTGGCACTCTCATTGGTTTGTTGCACGTTCCGCCCAAACCACACCTACGGGTAATTTGGCTTATTCAGACAAACCCTTTTTAGATATGCGCCGGGCGCAATAGTAATTTTTCGCGCCGGTAAACTAGCGACTTCGCCGTAGAACCGCCCACAAAGCTACTTGCGCTTGGCGCTTCTCACTTGTGTTTCAGACTGTTAAAGTAGGGCCCCAAGTATGAATTCTGTCCCAGGCGGCTCCTCATAGAATTCGGTCCCAGGCGGCCCCTCATATTTTTTGGTGCAAACCCAGCATAACAGAATCACTTGAAAATTCCAGAGTGAAATGACGTTATTTTGAGTGCCAGAAGCTACCGACTCTACATTTCATGTAGGATCAAAATAAGCCTTCTCTCCAACAAGTTCAGTTGATATCTAATTCCTTTACCCTCCACCTAAACATATCTTCTTCTCAACACCAGCGTTGAGAAGAACCTCCAGCAATAATTCCACTGGATGGGAAGAAAGTGCCCTTTCGATCTGACGATAGCTGGAGGAGATGATTCCTGTTAGCCAGGCTCTGGAGGGTCTAGGAGCATGAAGAGCACTCAGAACATATCCACCAGGACAGACGGTGCAGGCTGGTGGTGCTGCATCTCAGGCCCCGTTTACACGAAGGGAAAACGCAGATATTTTCACACGGTTTGGCCTCTCATTTACACGAAAACGCCGTTTTTGTCACAGAAAACGATCATTTCTAAAAACTCCGGCCAAAGTGGAGATTTCTGAAAACGCCGGTTACGTGTTGTCGTGTCAACGGGTAGAAACGGGGTTTTAGGTTCTGAAACGTCACATTATGCGCCAGGAAATGCTTAACGTCATATGAGCGCCTTATGTTTACAGTTTGTTTGTTACAGGAAGACGCTCGTGTTATTCATTGTTGTTGATTCTGAGGATTCCGATTGGCTTGCATGGCTTTATCCTTCTCCCTACACTGCCGCCCATAGGTTTGGCATAGTTATAATGTCCCAACGGCGTATTTATCCGTTTTGATGTAAACGACAACTTTTTTGAAAACGATGTTGTGTGCACAATGTTATTTTTGAAAACGGAGGGGGGGAAATATTCGTTTCTATAAATACCCTGCTACGTATAAACGTGGCCTCAATCTCCCTCCCCTGTATCCCGCTCGGTTGGCTGTCTTGTGTTTTCTCCTTATTAATATCCATCCTCTTCCCATGTTGGCATGTATAGAGAAATTGCCCCTGATACATGACCCACAACGGACAAGGGCCCCTCAGGTACTTGGATCACATATATTGCCGTCAATTGAACCGGCTCTCAAGCTGCAGAAATGTTTTAATTGCACTAGAAACTCTTGATGACCTCACTTCATAGCATCAGATAGTGTGTCA